>NC_068424.1:53653206-53723698 GCF_023373465.1 Oncorhynchus keta | reverse complement strand
TATTGGTTGAAATACCACAGTGTGCCATCACAGCAGCAAGATTTCTGACGTGTTGCCACAAGGGCAAGCAGTGAAGAACAAACACCACTGTAAATACGACCTATGTTTGTTTATTTATTTTCCCTTCTGTACTTTAACTATTTGCACATCCTTACAATACTGTATATAGACATAATATATTGAAATGTCTTCATTCTTTTGGAACTGATTTTTTTTTTTGAGAGAGAGAGAGAGAGAGAGAGAGAGAGAGAGAGAGAGAGAGAGAGAGAGAGAGAGAGAGAGAGAGAGAGTCTGATATACAGAGAGAGAGAGAGAGAGAGAGAGAGAGAGAGAGAGAGAGAGAGTCTGATATACAGAGAGAGAGAGAGAGAGAGAGAGAGAGACTTTTGACTTTTGGTCTTGCTTTATTGAAACATTCTTAATTCATTTAAAACTCACCCCCACTCCTAAAATAAATAAAAAAATACAAAATAAATAAAAATACACAAAACCATCTCCTACAACCGTATATCCAAAACATCTTCCCAGCAATACAGACAGCCCCCCAACACACCATATCTCCTCAAACATCTCCACACATTTGATCATTTTATAGAACTCAAACTCAACCCTAAGGCGCGCAGAGACCATCCCATGAAACAGTAGTAAAGGGTCTGTTATCCCCCACCTTTGACCCTGTTCCTCCTTGTTAGCCAAATAGCTAACTTGCCTGAGCAAACAGAAAATTCAACAAAACACATTTTTCTTTCTCCTTACTCGAATACCTGTATCCCATTATAAACATCCCAACAGCAAAACCACCCCAACCTGTCACACAGACATTCCAACAGAGACATTAATGGCATTAACCTGGTGCACACAGAAAACACATGAATTACAGTTTCTTTCATTTGACAGAAAGGACACCCCTGCCCAATTCCCGTATCAACCCGTGCCAACCAGCTGTTAGTGGCCAGGGCTCCATGAAGAACCCTCCACTGGAGGTCCCCTGACCTCTTTGGTACTGGGGGTTTGTAGAGCGCCCTCCATCTAAAACCCACCATACTCTCCGCCCCACATACCCCCTGCCACTGATGTGCCTTCACTCCTGTTAGGCTTCTAATGCTCCTCACCTTAACGCAGAGGTTGTAGAGGGCTTTACCTCCCACCCCTCAAACTCCCCCAGGCTCGGAGTGTTAAAATCTAACAAGTCCTCCAGACCCCCTTGCCAGTCTCCAGTCTCTGCCGTCACCTGCAGTGGCGGGAACATTGGTGGCCCCTCTCCCTTTGGCCTCTCAAACACCCCCCTTACCGGCTCAGACAGTGCCTCCTGGACCTCCTCCAGGAATCTCTCCAGCAGCCTAAGAGACGTTATTCCTGTTTGTTGCGCCAAGACCTCCGGGTTTTCCACCCCTCCTCTCCCAGCAGTCTCAGGTCACCCAGCCTTTGTAAACCCCCTGCCATCAGTTGCCTCTGCAGGGTGGCCGACTGAACCGATCTCAAAGGGATGGCTGGGTTGTGGAAGATGGGCTCCTCCCACACCCACTGCCCAGGCTCCACACCCCCTTCTCGTGTGGGCCTTAGCAGCTGCCAGGCCCTCAGCACCGCAGAGTAAAACTCTGAGAGACCTGCTGTACTCAGCCTCTCCAGCTTCATGAGGAACAGCTGCCGGTCCAACCCTAATCCGCCAGCTCCTCAGCAGCGCGCATGCTGGTTCCCTCCAGCCAACATCAGTGTGGTACAGCAGTCTCTGCACCGCCTTTAGTCTGAAAGCAGCCATCCTGCTCTCCAGTTCCACCAGGCCCTGTCCTCCTTCGTGGACGGTCATGTACAAAACTGCTGCCTTCAGCCAGTGATGTCCCGACCAAAAAAGTCCACCAGCTTGCGTTGCAGGTCTGCAAGCAGACCGGCGGGGGTTGAGGACAGCCAGTTTATGCCACAAGGAAGATGCCACCAGGTTGTTGATTATCAGCACCCTCCTCTATATGACACTTGGGACAGGAGCCACCTCCACCTGGCCAGTCTTGACACCACTGCCTGTGTCAGCCCCTCCCAGTTCTTGCTGACCCACCTCTCCGAGCCCAGGTACACCCCCAACACTTTAAGCCCTTCACAACCCCACTGCAAACCCCCTGGAAGCAGAGGAGGAGCCCTATCCCCCATGCCCCACATAACAGAGCTTTGCTCTTTCCCCAGTTTACCTTAGCTGATGAAGCTCCTCATACACCTTCAGACTGGTCTCTAGTTCCTGCATATCTTGCCCATCCCTGACCATCACAGAAACATCATCTGCATATGCTGAGACTGCAATTCCTGTCACCACATCCATGCCTGTCCAGCACACTCCCCGCAGTCTCCTGCGTAGCAGTCCTAAAAAAGGCTCAATGGCTAGTGTGTACAGCTGCCCAGATAGAGGGCATCCTTGTCTAATGCCCCGTCTCACCCAGACTGGCCTACTGAGCCCCCCTCCCACCTTAACCATACATGACGCCCCAGCATACAACAGCTTCACACAGGTCACAAAACTCTTCCCAAACCCAAACACAGACATCGCATTAAACAGATACTCATGATCCACTCTATCAAAAGCCTTCTCTTGATCTAAAGAGACCAGTCCAAAGTTCACATTAGAACCTCTCGACAAGTCCAACATGTCCCTAATCAAGAACAAGTTGTCCGTGATTGAGCGTCCGGTACACAATATGTCTGGTCCTTGTGTATTATAGAGTCCAGATGGGACTTCAGTCTGTTAGAGAGGACCTTGGCAAAAATCTTGTAGTCCGCACAGAGTAACGCCACAGGCCTCCAGTTCTTAAGTTCACACAAGTCCCTTTTTTTGGGCAGGAGAGTCAGAGCCGCCCGACGGCAGCTCATCGGCAACTCTCCTACCCCTACGCATTCTCGCAACACGCAAAAGAAATCCTGTCCAATTGTTCCCCAGAATTTTTTGTAAAATTCCACTGGAAGTCCATCAACCCCGGGTGCACGACCGGGGACATCTGGGTTACTGCCTCTGCCAGTTCATGTGACAACAGAGGAATGTCCATTTCATCCTCTGTGCCCGAGAGAGCTTAGGGAGTCCTGCGAACAAGACCTGAGCACATAGGATCACACATTTCTGCCCTATACAATTCAGTATAAAACTCCACAGTCCGCTCCCGCATCTCCCCCACCACAGAGGTCACCGCCCATCAGACAGCCGTAGACAATGCATACCCTTGGCTTCACTGCTCTGTCTTTCCAAACCAAAGAAGAAGGAGCTGGGAGCATCCATCTCCTTGAGCATGGAGAACCTAGCTCTTACAAGTGCTCCCTTTGCTTTAACCTGGAAAAAACTGCCCAGGTCCCTACGCATCCGGCTAAGTTAGCCTGGAGGCCTACATTGCCTTGCCCCACCATCTCTACCTCCATCTCACTAATACACCGCTCTAGTTCCCCCAACACTCTCCTAGCCTCTGAGGATGAGAGAGCTGTGTACTGTTGACAGAAAAGCCGAATTTGCACTTTCCCCACATCCCACCACTGACTCAGAGACTCATACTCCTCTCTTCGCTGCCCCATCTTTCCCAAAAGTCTGGAAACCTGAGCAAAAAGTGGCATCTTGTAAGAGCTTTACATTGAACTTCCAATAAGATGCCTGCCGGGGCCCTGGTGAAATAGACAGCCGAGCCATGGTTATGTGGTGATCCGAAACCCCACTGGGAGAATGGTAGCACCAGAAGCCTATTGCTCTGATTCCTGGACATGTAAAAACGATCAAGTCGAGCTGCACTCACCCTAGCCCCAAAAACCTTCACCCACGTATACTGTCTTGTGTTTGGATGTTTAGTTCTCCAAACATCCACTAGGTCAAACTGATTAAAGATGTCCCTTAACACTCCCACTGACACTGAATGAGGCTCTTCCCCATTTCTGTCTTTTGTAAAATCCATTGTACAGTTCCAGTCACCTCCGATCACCAGCGTCTCCTCAGGCGCTACTTGTGAGAGTTCCTGTCTAAGACTCCCAAATAGAACCCCTCTTTCTCTCCCTGTGTTAGGCGCATACACATTTATAAAGACAAAACACATGTTGTTAATTTCTGCTTTAACAACAAGCAACCTACCCCTACACACCTCCTTTGAGGAGCAAATTTTTACAGCCAGACCCGGTGCAAAAAGGACTGCCACCCCTGCACTAAGATTTGTCCCATGGCTCAACACACTTGCCCCTTTCCACCAGAGCCCCCAATCAACTTCATTCACCACATCACTATGCGTCTCCTGCAGAAACAACACCTGTACTTGTTTATGTTTTACATATTCACTCAACACACTCCTCTTTCCCGCATCTCTGGCGCCATTTATATTGAGCGAGCCTACCCGAAGAGTCTCCATAAGAAGTGGGAGAAAAGCCAGCAGAGAAATAGACCAATAGCAAAGCTCAAAAAGCCCCAGTGTCAGTAAGAAATTAAACATTTAAACAGTGTCTGAAGGTAAACCTTTACGCACTGTTGTGACCCACTTCCTCAACCTAAACCGTTTCTTGGGTGAGAGGACACCATGCCCTCATTTCTCATAGCATGTTGTACTGATCTTACAAACTTTCTAGGATCAGGAAAAAAAGCCTCAAGATTAACTTTTTTTCCCCTTAGTCTCATTCAGGAACCTTGTCAGTTCTCTCAACGTGTACTTAGACCCCTCTGGTTGACTGGCTGTCAGCTCCGGGCCAATTGAAGAGGAGTCTGAAAAAATACCTCCTCATCCTCTTCCTCAGACTCACTTTCCTCCTCTTCTCTATCTCCCACCCTGACCACCTGCCCTTTCTCTCTGGTTAGGGCCTCACCCACAGCAACAGGCAACATTTCCATGGTGCCTTTGTCCACACCCTTTTTCTTTTTCCTCTTGACACCCTCCTCCTCCTCCCCTAATCTCTTACACTTCCCCACTATACTCTCCTCATCCACTAGAATAACCTGACTAGACGCAGTATCATCTGCACCACCCTCCATAGCATGACTAGGGCCAGCCTCAGCTACAACACCCTCCATAGCATGACTAGGGCCAGCCTCAGCTACAACACCCTCCATAGCATGACTAGGGCCAGCCTCAGCTATACCACCCTCCATAGCATGTCTAGGCCCAGCCTCAGCTACCCCACCATCTCTAGCCTGACTAGACCCAGCCTCTGCTTCTCCACCATCTCTAGCCTGACTAGACCCAGCCTCATCTACACCACCATCTCTAGACTGACTAGGCCCAGCCTCTGCTGTCTGCATCTCCTTACCCCTGCATTTTCACCTCGATTTCCCCCTTGCGCTCGTGCCCTCCCCTTGTCTATGGCCTTTATGTGGGCACGCAAAGCTCTTGTGCCCCAAATCCCCACATTCAAAACACCGTAGACTATCTGTGCTGGCAAAACCTGCATAGAGCCCTTCCCCATGCCTCACTTTAAAATGCACATTTAGCTGTTGCTCATTATTGTTCAGAAACATAAACACTTGCCTCCTGAATGAAACAACGTGCTTAACAGCATCTGCCTGAAAACCTGCTGACAGTACACGGAAACCGCTAGCAAACTTACCAAAACGACTCAGCTCTTTCCTAATTTGATCATCCGTAATAAACGGAGGCAAATTTGCCACTACAACTCTTGTTGAAGGGGTAGAGAGAGGTGAAATTGACACCAACACATCCCTTACAAATATTCCGCTAGCAATTAGCCTACCGACCAAATTAGCCCTTTTCATGAACACAACCACGGCCTTGTTCATTCTAGAAGCAGAATGTATAAACTCAGCTCCTACCTGTTCACCGACCGCGAGCAGAACCTCCTCCACCTTAACTCCGTTCTCAGGAACACACCTGAAACCATGCTGAATCGACAGCGTCTCCTGCGCACTAGGCTGAGAAGCCATTGCGCACACTATACCTTGCAACCCCCGAACGTTACTCTGTCCTCTTCCACCCTAACTTTGAAAAAGAAACTTTGGATACCGCTAAAAACAAATATTGCATTAACCTCCACCATAGAAAATAACATGTAAAGAAAATAATAGAATCAAGAAAGTTAGTTAGGATAGAGCTTTCCACACCAAACACTCAAACTCCAAAAACACCCAGCATGCACCGAGAGAGAGAGAGAGAGAGAGAGAGAGAGAGTCTGATATACAGAGAGAGAGAGAGAGAGAGAGAGAGAGAGAGAGAGAGGGAGTCTGATATACAGAGAGAGAGAGAGAGAGAGAGAGAGAGAGAGAGAGAGAGTCTGATATACAGAGAGAGAGAGAGAGAGAGAGAGAGAGAGAGAGAGAGAGAGAGAGAGAGAGAGAGTCTGATATACAGAGAGAGAGAGAGAGAGAGAGAGAGAGAGAGAGAGAGAGAGAGAGTCTGATATACAGAGAGAGAGAGAGAGAGAGAGAGAGAGAGAGAGAGAGAGAGAGAGAGAGAGAGAGAGGGAGAGAGAGAGAGAGAGAGAGAGAGAGAGAGAGAGAGAGAGAGAGAGGGAGTCTGATATACAGAGAGAGAATAATGTTTACTCTTCATTCCTGATTTGTTTATTTTTATTTTCACTTGCTTTGGCAAGAGAGAGAAATATCTTGAGAGAGAGGGGGGTGAGGGAGCGAGAGGGTAGAGAAAGATAGAAGGCAATGTCTTGAAATGGATGTCAGCGTCTTCTAACAAAGTGTGTCATTGGATGACATAAAGAGAAGCGTAAACACTGTAGCCCATGACAGGGTTTCCGTAACGCTCTGTACATACTTGATGAATGTCCAGGGTGGGATGTCCTTTTTCAGCGTTTCGTTAGTCACACCTGCTTGCGCCTTTATTAACACACGTTCGGTTCTGTGTTTGTCTTTGCAATTGTGCATACCGTTGCTCTCGCTGCCTTAAGGCTGGTAGTTTTTGACCTCTGCATCGGTCGGCAAAGGGGGAGCCCACTGCTCAGTAATACACTCTGTATCTTTCTGCATGGCTGAGCCCTGTACTTGATGGAGAGGTAATATTTTGTATTTATGTTTATGTTCCTTGGCACCTGGATAATTGTACATTAGGAATCATTACACTCAAACAGGCCCTCTTTGTACTCTGAGCAGGTGCCTGCGTCACGACTGAGTGCCTTCTGAGTTAACACAGTCAGAGTGATGTGGTAGAGGGAAGAAACACAATGCCCTGCTGGACCGCTCTGACCCCGCACGCTCAGGTCGCCTGGGGCACAGCAGAGAGAGAGAGAGAAAGAGAGAGAGAGTGCTTGTTAGAGGGAGTTTGATCATCTTTGTGTGCTTACAATACGTGACTGTGCATGTGCGTGTATGTGTGTGTAAAATATTCTGCAAATATGACTGTGTTCATCTCTCTCCTGACTCCTGCATGGCTCGGAATGACACCTTTAAGCTGTGCAGTATCTTGAGATGAACTTTCTTTATGAACAGACAGGGTGATTTTCCATATTCCGGTTGTCCTGGAACAGAGTGGGTCTTAGAAAGCTTTGTTTCCCACTGATTGCTTAATTGATTTCTGGGAATGCTACTGTATAATTGATGGGTGCGGTGGACTGGTTGACTGGCTCAATTGTGTCCTGCTGTAAATAATTGGCTGATTGAGAAGCTATGGGCTGGAACAGTCACTGCAGATATACTCACACACCTCTTCCTTCCCTCTCAGCCAGGTGGATCTCGTCCAAAGCTTTCGAAATCCGCCAAATACACGGAGTGTTGAACGCTGCAAAACGCTCAAGGACATTATTAAGTGTTTTCAGCCTCTCGAAAATTCACAAACATCCATAAATGTAAGATTTACAGAAAGATATAGCTACTCAAGAGATTTAGAAACAGACATTGCAATGCACTTCAATGTCCACCCTCAATCAATAGCAGTGTATCAAGAGAAAACTAGAAATACCTGGAAATAACAAGGAATAACTGGAAATAACAAGGATAAACACAAACAAAAGAACCCCTCCCTTTGCCCGTGGGATGCCACGGACATATTCAAATGAACTGCAGAATTCTGTCCCCCACAGGAAGACATGTCCCGACGTTGCCAACATCTGACTGGGAACAGAAAATTAAATTCCTTCTGACACGAAGCAGCTGAGCTGGAATGGTCACATCCACTTGACCTCTGACCTTTATCAATATTACAGGCAGGGTATGCCAACCATGCCAGTGGGGCATCTGCTGCTGGGTACTATTTTCTCCTGATTTGGCTTCATCAACAACGCAGTCTGTTCTGTTCCCTTCCCACCAGCCGCAGCACCAGCAGTCATGGCTTCATCCCACTGTACAGGTGGGCGCACAGAATGATGTATTATTGTGTTTTTTTCAGCTCTATTCCCCCTCTCTCCCACACCTTTGTCTCTTTGTCTCTTTGTCTCCCTCTCCCTCCCTCCTCACTCCTCCCCTCCCTGTCAGTGGTAGAAGTAAAAACACTTCCCAGTGACACATCCCTGGGGGTGTCGGGCATAACACAGGGAGGGAGAGAAAGAGTTTCACCTTTAGAGTAGTGAAAGGCACAGCCAGACGCAGCCTGTGGAGCAGCCTCATTTGAATGTTGTGGACAGATGGAATTTCTCTCCTTTTTTTCTCTTTCTCTCTTTCTTCCCGTTCTGTCATTTATTCATTTGTTCAGTGCCCAGGGGGCAAAGTGTTGGCTCGGGACGAAAGGAGATAATGAGGTTTTTTCTCCCTCACAAATTAATTTTAGATAATGTTTTTTTTTAAGTATCTGGGCATCAACAAGCTACAGTTAGTCAGACTTTCTCCTTTAGGACATTTGAATGCAATGTCCATACTCGGATGAAGGCAGCTAATCTAGATCGAAGCTCTGATTGAGAGCACGGTCGCCAATCAGCCATTGTTAGAGGCCAGGTACCTCTGCTCTGTTCCGCACCGCTCTGACCTGCGTTAGCTTCAGGACTAAATAGTTTCTCCTAATTTCAGACCCCATTTAAAGTAGTGAGTCTTTTCATCACACTCTCAGCCTGATAATTGCTTTTAAAGGACTCAATTATTTATGGACCATTAATTACGAGTCCCTGCGAAAGTTTGCTGAGTCAATTTCCCCAGACAAAGGCTGCGGTATGGATATTATGTGCTGCATATTTCACTCAGATAAACCAAGTGTGAGTCCCCTCTATCGTGACCCTGTGGCTTTATGGGAGCATGAGTCGGTTTTCTAATGGCTGTTTTGTCTGGTTAAACAGCACTTAAAAAAAAAACGTTATTAATTAATCATGAATATATGAATGAATATATACACAACAGCATATTTTGTTTCTGTTGATCTCATGGTGTATATTCATTTACACAGCCTGTCTAAATATCACTCAGGATAACCATAACACAACATAGTTTATCCACTTAGTGAGAGAATATCCCCAACCGACACCACATCAAATACTGTAGCTATGCTACTGCACGCGTTCCCTTCCACCTTATACTCCAGCTTGTGATCTTCTTCCCGTGACATCGATGACATATTATGTGGTGTATTTAACCTATCAGAGTTCCCGCAGCAGCAGCAGTCACAGCACAGGAGGGGCCCCTGGCACAGCATCTCTCACACAGCAGGATGTGCTCAGTGGGTTGTGTTTTAAGATAGGAGATGCACGGCGCAGCACGGCGAGGGGTTGTTTCAACCACAACAGAGGTTTGATGCAGAAGCTAGACGGTTGGCGGTGGGACTCAAAGCCATAAGCTGTGTGGAACATGGTTTAATCTAATCATTCATTATGGTCTGGTCCTGGATCAGAGGCTGTCACTGTCACACTCATCCCCTTAACCCCCAGTCTAATTCCACACTCCACGCAGAGCTGTCCCCAGATCATAGGCAATGCTAATTCACCCAGGGCCCTGCTCTGGAGCCTAAGCCTCGTGCTCAAACTACTGAGATAAATACAATATCAGATAGACAGTGAGAAGACGTGGGGTGGGAATGGTCTGTACATGCTACAGTGGTATATCTGACGAGATGCTACACATGAAGACTCAGAAAAAGTTCAATAAGGATTGATGATGTAAAAGTAGATAACTGTCAGAGGAGATACAGTAACAACGGCCTCAGTAACAACAGCCGCAGTAACAACACCTGCAGTAACAACACCTGCAGTAACAACAGCCGCAGTAACAACACCTGCAGTAACATCACCTGCAGTAACAACAGCCTCAGTAACAACACCCGCAGTAACAACACCCACAGTAACAACGGCCTCAGTAACAACACCCGCAGTAACAACACGCACAGTAACAACGGCCTCAGTAACAACAGCCTCAATAACAACAGCCTCAGTAACAACAGCCTCAGTAACAACATCCTCAGTAACAACAGCCTCAGTAATAACAGCGGCAGTAACAACAGCCTCGGTAACAACGGCCTCAGTAACAACAGCTGCAGTAACAACACCTGCAGTAACAACGGCCTCAGTAACAACAGCCACAATAACAACACCCGCAGTAACAACACCCACAGTAACAACACCTGCAGTAACAACACCCGCAGTAACAATGGCCTCAGTAACAACAGCCTCAGTAACAACAGCCTCAGTAACAACAGCCGCAGTAACAACACCTGCAGTAACAACGGCCTCAGTAACAACAGCCGCAGTAACAACACCCCAGTAACAACACCCGCAGTAACAACACCTGCAGTAACAATGGCCTCAGTAACAACAGCCTCAGTAACAACACCCACAGTAACAACGGCCTCAGTAACAACAGCCTCAATAACAACACCCGCAGTAACAACCGCCTCAGTAACAACATCCTCAGTAACAACAGCCTCAGTAATAACAGCGGCAGTAACAACAGCCTCGGTAACAACGGCCTCAGTAACAACAGCCGCAGTAACAACACCTGCAGTAACAACGGCCTCAGTAACAACAGCCACAGTAACAACACCCGCAGTAACAACACCTGCAGTAACAACACCCGCAGTAACAATGGCCTCAGTAACAACAGCCTCAGTAACAACAGCCTCAGTAACAACAGCCGCAGTAACAACACCTGCAGTAACAACGGCCTCAGTAACAACAGCCGCAGTAACAACACCCGCAGTAACAACACCTGCAGTAACAATGGCCTCAGTAACAACAGCCTCAGTAACAACACCCACAGTAACAACGGCCTCAGTAACAACAGCCTCAATAACAACACCCGCAGTAACAACCGCCTCAGTAACAACATCCTCAGTAACAACAGCCTCAGTAATAACAGCGGCAGTAACAACAGCCTCGGTAACAACGGCCTCAGTAACAACAGCCGCAGTAACAACACCTGCAGTAACAACGGCCTCAGTAACAACAGCCACAGTAACAACACCTGCAGTAACAACACCCGCAGTAACAATGGCCTCAGTAACAACAGCCTCAGTAACAACAGCCTCAGTAACAACAGCCGCAGTAACAACACCTGCAGTAACAACGGCCTCAGTAACAACAGCCGCAGTAACAACACCCGCAGTAACAACACCTGCAGTAACAATGGCCTCAGTAACAACAGCCTCAGTAACAACACCCACAGTAACAACGGCCTCAGTAACAACAGCCTCAATAACAACACCCGCAGTAACAACCGCCTCAGTAACAACATCCTCAGTAACAACAGCCTCAGTAATAACAGCGGCAGTAACAACAGCCTCGGTAACAACGGCCTCAGTAACAACAGCCGCAGTAACAACACCTGCAGTAACAACGGCCTCAGTAACAACAGCCACAGTAACAACACCCGCAGTAAC
Source organism: Oncorhynchus keta (assembly GCF_023373465.1). Taxonomy (NCBI): domain Eukaryota; kingdom Metazoa; phylum Chordata; class Actinopteri; order Salmoniformes; family Salmonidae; genus Oncorhynchus; species Oncorhynchus keta. The sequence goes on along the minus strand of NC_068424.1, from coordinate 53,712,011 downwards.
AACACCTGCAGTAACAACACCCGCAGTAACAATGGCCTCAGTAACAACAGCCTCAGTAACAACAGCCTCAGTAACAACAGCCGCAGTAACAACACCTGCAGTAACAACGGCCTCAGTAACAACAGCTGCAGTAACAACACCCGCAGTAACAACACCCGCAGTAACAACACCCGCAGTAACAACACCCGCAGTAACAATGGCCTCAGTAACAACAGCCTCAGTAACAACAGCCTCAGTAACAACAGCCGCAGTAACAACGGCCTCAGTAACAACAGCCACAGTAACAACGGCCTTAGTAACAACAGCCTCAATAACAACACCCGCAGTAACAACCGCCTCAGTAACAACAGCCTCAGTAACAACAGCGGCAGTAACAACAGCCTCAGTAACAACAGCCTCAGTAACAACAGCCGCAGTAACAACAGCGGCAGTAACAACAGCGGCAGTAACAACAGCGGCAGTAACAACAGCGGCAGTAACAACAGCCTCAGTAACAACAGCGGCAGTAACAACAGCGGCAGTAACAACAGCAGCAGTAACAACAACCTCAGTAACAACAGCCTCAGTAACAACAGCGGCAGTAACAACAGCGGCAGTAACAACAGCCTCAGTAACAACAGCCTCAGTAACAACAGCGGCAGTAACAACAGCCTCAGTAACAACAGCGGCAGTAACAACAGCCTCAGTAACAACAGCCGCAGTAACAACAGCCTCAGTAACAACCGCCTCAGTAACAACAGCCTCAGTAACAACAGCCGCAGTAACAACAGCGGCAGTAACAACAGCGGCAGTAACAACAGCGGCAGTAACAACAGTGGCAGTAACAACAGTGGCAGTAACAACAACGGCAGTAACAACAGCGGCAGTAACAACAGCGGCAGTAACAACAGCGGCAGTAACAACAGTGGCAGTAACAACAACGGCAGTAACAACAGCGGCAGTAACAACAGTGGCAGTAACAACAACGGCAGTAACAACAGCGGCAGTAACAACAGCCTCAGTAACAACAGCGGCAGTAACAACAGCAACAGTAACAACAGTGGAATTAACAACAACGGCAGTAACAACAGCCTCAGTAACAACAACGGCAGTAACAACAGCGGCAGTAACAACAACGGCAGTAACAACAGTGGCAGTAACAACAACGGCAGTTACAACAGTGGCAGTAACAACAGCGGCAGTAACAACAGCGGCAGTAACAACAGCGGCAGTAACAACAGCGGCAGTAACAACAACGGCAGTAACAACAGTGGCAGTAACAACAGCGGCAGTAACAACAGCGGCAGTAACAACAGTGGCAGTAACAACAGCGGCAGTAACAACAACGGCAGTAACAACAGCGGCAGTAACAACACCCGCAGTAACAACACCCGCAGTAACAACACCCGCAGTAACAACACCCGCAGTAACAACACCCGCAGTAACAATGGCCTCAGTAACAACAGCCTCAGTAACAACAGCCTCAGTAACAACAGCCGCAGTAACAACGGCCTCAGTAACAACGGTTTTCCGGTTCCGGTTGGAGCGAGCGGTCGCATTCGCACTTCGCTCTGCAGGTTGTATAACTTTTTCATTACATTTCATTATAGTACAACGGTTGATTTGTCTAATCTTAGCAATTCTTCTTAGCTAGCTACATAGCCGTCCTTGTATCAGAGATAATTGCATAATTATCGTATTTCGTCGCCCTAACGTAGCCTTCACTGCTATTCGCCCAGGAGCTAGCTAACGCTAGCTAACGCACACAGATTAGCATCACTGTAGTGCTATTCACTCAACTGTACGACTTGATTAGTTTACTGTTAGCTAGCTACATAATCTTAGCCATTCTTCTTAGCTAGCTACATAGCCGTCCCTGTATCAGAGATAATTGCATAATTATCGTATTTCGTCGCCCTAACGTAGCCTTCACTGCTATTCGCCCAGGAGCTAGCAACGCTAGCTAACGCACACAGATTAGCATCACTGTAGTGCTATTCACTCAACTGTACGACTTGATTAGTTCAGTGTTAGCTAGCTACATAGCTGTCTTTGTTTCCAAGATAATTGTGTAGTTTAGTGTGTGTAGCCTGGAGTGATTATCTTAATTCACTGAGGTTCGCTAGCCAGCCATTTGTCGTCCTTAACGTAGGAGACTCTGCTAGCTAGCCAACAGCTAACAGCTAACAGCTAGCCAACGTCTACTGAATAGAACTCAACAACCCGGTCGCATTCACAGGTAGTATCACATTTTCATTTCATTACAGTACAACGGTTTGATTTGTTTGATCGTAGCTAGCTACATAGCTAGCTACATAGCCGTCTTTGTTTCAAAGATAATTGTGTAGTCTAGACCGATTTCCTAGGTTAGCTAGCCAGCTATTGTCGTTCTTTTAACTCAACGTAACGTAAACAACACTGCTAGCTAGCCAGCTAGCCCCGAATAGCAGCACTGTAGAAATTATTACACTCAACGGAACGACTTGATTAGTGTAGTGTCAACAACGCAGCTACTGCCAGCTAGCCTACTTTAGCAGTACTGTATCATTTTAATCATTTTAGTCAAGATTCTTGCTACGTAAGCTTAACTTTCTGAACATTCGAGACGTGTAGTCCGCTTGTCATTCCAATTTCCTTGCATTAGCGTAGCCTTTTCTGTAGCCTGTCAACTATGTGTCTGTCTATCCCTGTTCTCTCCTCTCTGCACAGACCATACAAACGCTCCACACCGCGTGGCCGCGACCACCCTAACCTGGTGGTCCCAGCGCGTACGACCCACGTGGAGTTCCAGGTCTCTGGTAGCCTCTGGAACTGCCAATCTGCGGCCAACAAGGCAGAGTTCATCTCAGCCTATGCCTCCCTCCAGTCCCTTGACTTCTTGGCACTGACGGAAACATGGATCACCACAGATAACACTGCTACTCCTACTGCTCTCTCCTCGTCCGCCCACGTGTTCTCGCACACCCCGAGAGCTTCTGGTCAGCGGGGTGGTGGCACCGGGATCCTCATCTCTCCCAAGTGGTCTTTTCTCTTTCTCCCCTTACCCATCTGTCTATTGCCTCCTTTGAATTCCATGCTGTCACAGTTACCAGCCCTTTCAAGCTTAACATCCTTATCATTTATCGCCCTCCAGGTTCCTCGGAGAGTTCATCAATGAGCTTGATGCCTTGATAAGCTCCTTTCCTGAGGACGGCTCACCTCTCACAGTTCTGGGCGACTTTAACCTCCCCACGTCTACCTTTGACTCATTCCTCTCTGCCTCCTTCTTTCCACTCCTCTCCTCTTTGACCTCACCCTCTCACCTTCCCCCTACTCACAAGGCAGGCAATACGCTTGACCTCATCTTTACTAGATGCTGTTCTTCCACTAACCTCATTGCAACTCCCTCCAAGTCTCCGACCACTACCTTGTATCCTTTTCCCTCTCGCTCTCATCCAACACTTCCCACACTGCCCCTACTCGGATGGTATCGCGCCGTCCCAACCTTCGCTCTCTCTCCCCCGCTACTCTCTCCTCTTCCATCCTATCTTCTCTTCCCTCTGCTCAAACTTTCTCCAACCTATCTCCTGATTCTGCCTCCTCAACCCTCCTCTCCTCCCTTACTGCATCCTTTGACTCCCTATGTCCCCTATCCTCCAGGCCGGCTCGGTCCTCCCCTCCCGCTCCGTGGCTCGACGACTCATTGCGAGCTCACAGAACAGGGCTCCGGGCAGCCGAGCGGAAATGGAGGAAAACTCGCCTCCCTGCGGACCTGGCATCCTTTCACTCCCTCCTCTCTACATTTTCCTCCTCTGTCTCTGCTGCTAAAGCCACTTTCTACCATTCTAAATTCCAAGCATCTGCCTCTAACCCTAGGAAGCTCTTTGCCACCTTCTCCTCCCTCCTGAATCCTCCCCCCCTCCTCCTCCCTCTCTGCAGATGACTTCGTCAACCATTTTGAAAGAAGGTCGATGACATCCGATCCTCGTTTGCTAAGTCAAACGACACCGCTGGTTCTGCTCACACTGCCCTACCCTATGCTCTGACCTCTTTCTCCCTCTCTCTCCAGATGAAATCTCGCGTCTTGTGACGGCCGGCCGCCCAACAACCTGCCCGCTTGACCCTATCCCCTCCCTCTTCTCCAGACCATTTCCGGAGACCTTCTCCCTTACCTCACCTCGCTCATCAACTCATCCCTGACCACTGGCTACGCCCCTCCCGTCTTCAAGAGAGCGAGAGTTGCACCCCTTCTGAAAAAACCTACACTCGATCCCTCCGATGTCAACAACTACAGACCAGTATCCCTTCTCTCTTTTCTCTCCAAAACTCTTGAGCGTGCCGTCCTTGGCCAGCTCTACCGCTATCTCTCTCAGAATGACCTTCTTGATCCAAATCAGTCAGGTTTCAAGACTAGTCATTCAACTGAGACTGCTCTTCTCTGTATCACGGAGGCGCTCCGCACTGCTAAAGCTAACTCTCTCCTCTGCTCTCATCCTTCTAGACCTATCGGCTGCCTTCGATACTGTGAACCATCAGATCCTCCTCTCCACCCTCTCCGAGTTGGGCATCTCCGGCGCGGCCCACGCTTGGATTGCGTCCTACCTGACAGGTCGCTCCTACCAGGTGGCGTGGCGAGAATCTGTCTCCTCACCACGCGCTCTCACCACTGGTGTCCCCCAGGGCTCTGTTCTAGGCCCTCTCTTATTCTCGCTATACACCAAGTCACTTGGCTCTGTCATAACCTCACATGGTCTCTCCTATCATTGCTATGCAGACGACACACAATTAATCTTCTCCTTTCCCCTTCTGATGACCAGGTGGCGAATCGCATCTCTGCATGTCTGGCAGACATATCAGTGTGGATGACGGATCACCACCTCAAGCTGAACCTCAGCAAGACGGAGCTCCTCTTCCTCCCGGGGAAGGACTGCCCGCTCCATGATCTCGCCATCACGGTTGACAACTCCATTGTGTCCTCCTCCCAGAGCGCTAAGAACCTTGGCGTGATCCTGGACAACACCCTGACGTTCTCAACTAACATCAAGGCGGTGTCCCGTTCCTGTAGGTTCATGCTCTACAACATCCGCAGAGTACGACCCTGCCTCACACAGGAAGCGGCGCAGGTCCTAATCCAGGCACTTGTCATCTCCCGTCTTGATTACTGCAACTCGCTGTTGGCTGGGCTCCCTGCCTGTGCCATTAAACCCCTACAACTCATCCAGAACGCCGCAGCCCGTCTGGTGTTCAACCTTCCCAAGTTCTCTCACGTCACCCCGCTCCTCCGCTCTCTCCACTGGCTTCCAGTTGAAGCTCGCATCCGCTACAAGACCATGGTGCTCGCCACGGAGCTGTGAGGGGAACGGCACCTCAGTACCTCCAGGCTCTGATCAGGCCCTACACCCAAACAAGGGCACTGCGTTCATCCACCTCTGGCCTGCTCGCCTCCCTACCACTGAGGAAGTACAGTTCCCGCTCAGCCAGTCAAAACTGTTCGCTGCCCTGGCCCCCCAATGGTGGAACAAACTCCTCACGACGCCAGGACAGCGGAGTCAATCACCACCTTCCGGAGACACCTGAAACCCCACCTCTTCAAGGAATACCTAGGATAGGGTAAGTAAGGGTAAGTAATCCTTCTCACCCCCCTTCTCCCCCCAACAAGATTTAGATGCAAGTGGCTGTTCCACTGGTTGTCATAAGGTGTATGCACCAATTTGTAAGTCGCTCTGGATAAGAGCGTCTGCTAAATGACTTAAATGTAAATGTAATGTAACAACGGCCTTAGTAACAACAGCCTCAATAACAACACCCGCAGTAACAACCGCCTCAGTAACAACAGCCTCAGTAACAACAGCGGCAGTAACAACAGCCTCAGTAACAACAGCCTCAGTAACAACAGCCGCAGTAACAACAGCGGCAGTAACAACAGCGGCAGTAACAACAGCGGCAGTAACAACAGCGGCAGTAACAACAGCCTCAGTAACAACAGCGGCAGTAACAACAGCGGCAGTAACAACAGCGGCAGTAACAACAACCTCAGTAACAACAGCCTCAGTAACAACAGCGGCAGTAACAACAGCGGCAGTAACAACAGCCTCAGTAACAACAGCCTCAGTAACAACAGCGGCAGTAACAACAGCCTCAGTAACAACAGCGGCAGTAACAACAGCCTCAGTAACAACAGCCGCAGTAACAACAGCCTCAGTAACAACCGCCTCAGTAACAACAGCCTCAGTAACAACAGCCGCAGTAACAACAGCGGCAGTAACAACAGCGGCAGTAACAACAGCGGCAGTAACAACAGTGGCAGTAACAACAGTGGCAGTAACAACAACGGCAGTAACAACAGCGGCAGTAACAACAGCGGCAGTAACAACAGCGGCAGTAACAACAGTGGCAGTAACAACAACGGCAGTAACAACAGCGGCAGTAACAACAGCCTCAGTAACAACAGCGGCAGTAACAACAGCAGCAGAAACAACAGTGGAATTAACAACAGCGGCAGTAACAACAGCCTCAGTAACAACAGCGGCAGTAACAACAGCGGCAGTAACAACAACGGCAGTAACAACAGCCTCAGTAACAACAACGGCAGTAACAACAGCGGCAGTAACAACAACGGCAGTAACAACAGTGGCAGTAACAACAACGGCAGTAACAACAGTGGCAGTAACAACAGCGGCAGTAACAACAACGGCAGTAACAACAGCGGCAGTAACAACAACGGCAGTAACAACAGTGGCAGTAACAACAACGGCAGTAACAACAGTGGCAGTAACAACAGCGGCAGTAACAACAGCGGCAGTAACAACAGCGGCAGTAACAACAGCCTCAATAACAACACCCGCAGTAACAACCGCCTCAGTAACAACAGCCTCAGTAACAACAGCGGCAGTAACAACAGCCTCAGTAACAACAGCCTCAGTAACAACAGCCGCAGTAACAACAGCGGCAGTAACAACAGCGGCAGTAACAACAGCGGCAGTAACAACAGCCTCAGTAACAACAGCGGCAGTAACAACAGCGGCAGTAACAACAGCGGCAGTAACAACAACCTCAGTAACAACAGCCTCAGTAACAACAGCGGCAGTAACAACAGCGGCAGTAACAACAGCCTCAGTAACAACAGCCTCAGTAACAACAGCGGCAGTAACAACAGCCTCAGTAACAACAGCGGCAGTAACAACAGCCTCAGTAACAACAGCCGCAGTAACAACAGCCTCAGTAACAACCGCCTCAGTAACAACAGCCTCAGTAACAACAGCCGCAGTAACAACAGCGGCAGTAACAACAGCGGCAGTAACAACAGCGGCAGTAACAACAGTGGCAGTAACAACAGTGGCAGTAACAACAACGGCAGTAACAACAGCGGCAGTAACAACAGCGGCAGTAACAACAGCGGCAGTAACAACAGTGGCAGTAACAACAACGGCAGTAACAACAGCGGCAGTAACAACAGCCTCAGTAACAACAGCGGCAGTAACAACAGCAGCAGAAACAACAGTGGAATTAACTACAGCGGCAGTAACAACAGCCTCAGTAACAACAGCGGCAGTAACAACAGCGGCAGTAACAACAACGGCAGTAACAACAGCCTCAGTAACAACAACGGCAGTAACAACAGCGGCAGTAACAACAACGGCAGTAACAACAGTGGCAGTAACAACAACGGCAGTAACAACAGTGGCAGTAACAACAGCGGCAGTAACAACAGCGGCAGTAACAACAGCGGCAGTAACAACAACGGCAGTAACAACAGCGGCAGTAACAACAGCGGCAGTAACAACAGCGGCAGTAACAACAGCGGCAGTAACAACAACGGCAGTAACAACAGCGGCAGTAACAACAGCGGCAGTAACAACAGCGGCAGTAACAACAACGGCAGTAACAACAGCGGCAGTAACAACAGCCTCAGTAACAACAGCGGCAGTAACAACAGCAGCAGTAACAACAGCGGCAGTAACAACAGCGGCAGTAACAACAGTGGCATTAACAACAGCGGCAGTAACAACAGCCTCAGTAACAACAGCGGCAGTAACAACAGCGGCAGTAACAACAACGGCAGTAACAAACGGCAGTAACAACAACGGCAGTAACAACAGTGGCAGTAACAACAACAGCAGTAACAACAGCGGCAGTAACAACAGCGGCAGTAACAACAGCGGCAGTAACAACAGCGGCAGTAACATCAACGGCAGTAACAACAGCGGCAGTAACAACAACGGCAGTAACAACAGCGGCAGTAACAACAGTGGCAGTAACAACAACGGCAGTAACAACAGTGGCAGTAACAACAGTGGCAGTAACAACAGCGGCAGTAACAACAGCGGCAGTAACAACAGCGGCAGTAACAACAGCGGCAGTAACAACAGCGGCAGTAACAACAACGGCAGTAATAACAGCGGCAGTAACAACAACGGCAGTAACAACAGCGGCAGTAACAACAGCGGCAGTAACAACAGCGGCAGTAACAACAGCGGCAGTAACAACAGCGGCAGTAACAACAACGGCAGTAACAACAACGGCAGTAACAACAGTGGCAGTAACAACAGCGGCAGTAACAACAACGGCAGTAACAACAGCGGCAGTAACAACAACGGCAGTAACAACAGTGGCAGTAACAACAACGGCAGTAACAACAGTGGCAGTAACAACAGCGGCAGTAACAACAGCGGCAGTAACAACAGCGGCAGTAACAACAGCCTCAATAACAACACCCGCAGTAACAACCGCCTCAGTAACAACAGCCTCAGTAACAACAGCGGCAGTAACAACAGCCTCAGTAACAACAGCCTCAGTAACAACAGCCGCAGTAACAACAGCGGCAGTAACAACAGCGGCAGTAACAACAGCGGCAGTAACAACAGCGGCAGTAACAACAGCCTCAGTAACAACAGCGGCAGTAACAACAGCGGCAGTAACAACAGCGGCAGTAACAACAACCTCAGTAACAACAGCCTCAGTAACAACAGCGGCAGTAACAACAGCGGCAGTAACAACAGCCTCAGTAACATCAGCCTCAGTAACAACAGCGGCAGTAACAACAGCCTCAGTAACAACAGCGGCAGTAACAACAGCCTCAGTAACAACAGCCGCAGTAACAACAGCCTCAGTAACAACCGCCTCAGTAACAACAGCCTCAGTAACAACAGCCGCAGTAACAACAGCGGCAGTAACAACAGCGGCAGTAACAACAGTGGCAGTAACAACAACGGCAGTAACAACAGCGGCAGTAACAACAGCGGCAGTAACAACAGCGGCAGTAACAACAGTGGCAGTAACAACAACGGCAGTAACAACAGCGGCAGTAACAACAGCCTCAGTAACAACAGCGGCAGTAACAACAGCAGCAGAAACAACAGTGGAATTAACAACAGCGGCAGTAACAACAGCCTCAGTAACAACAGCGGCAGTAACAACAGCGGCAGTAACAACAACGGCAGTAACAACAGCCTCAGTAACAACAACGGCAGTAACAACAGCGGCAGTAACAACAACGGCAGTAACAACAGTGGCAGTAACAACAACGGCAGTAACAACAGTGGCAGTAACAACAGCAGCAGAAACAACAGTGGAATTAACAACAGCGGCAGTAACAACAGCCTCAGTAACAACAGCGGCAGTAACAACAGCGGCAGTAACAACAACGGCAGTAACAACAGCCTCAGTAACAACAACGGCAGTAACAACAGCGGCAGTAACAACAACGGCAGTAACAACAGTGGCAGTAACAACAACGGCAGTAACAACAGTGGCAGTAACAACAGCGGCAGTAACAACAGCGGCAGTAACAACAGCGGCAGTAACAACAACGGCAGTAACAACAGCGGCAGTAACAACAGCGGCAGTAACAACAGCGGCAGTAACAACAGTGGCTGTAACAACAGCGGCAGTAACAACAACGGCAGTAACAACAGCGGCAGTAACAACAGCGGCAGTAACAACAGCGGCAGTAACAACAACGGCAGTAACAACAGCGGCAGTAACAACAGCCTCAGTAACAACAGCGGCAGTAACAACAGCAGCAGTAACAACAGCGGCAGTAACAACAGCGGCAGTAACAACAGTGGCATTAACAACAGCGGCAGTAACAACAGCCTCAGTAACAACAGCGGCAGTAACAACAGCGGCAGTAACAACAACGGCAGTAACAACGGCGGCAGTAACAACAACGGCAGTAACAACAGTGGCAGTAACAACAACAGCAGTAACAACAGCGGCAGTAACAACAGCGGCAGTAACAACAGCGGCAGTAACAACAGCGGCAGTAACATCAACGGCAGTAACAACAGCGGCAGTAACAACAACGGCAGTAACAACAGCGGCAGTAACAACAGTGGCAGTAACAACAACGGCAGTAACAACAGTGGCAGTAACAACAGTGGCAGTAACAACAGCGGCAGTAACAACAGCGGCAGTAACAACAGCGGCAGTAACAACAGCGGCAGTAACAACAGCGGCAGTAACAACAACGGCAGTAATAACAGCGGCAGTAACAACAACGGCAGTAACAACAGCGGCAGTAACAACAGCGGCAGTAACAACAGCGGCAGTAACAACAGCGGCAGTAACAACAGCGGCAGTAACAACAACGGCAGTAACAACAACGGCAGTAACAACAGTGGCAGTAACAACAGCGGCAGTAACAACAACGGCAGTAACAACAGCGGCAGTAACAACAACGGCAGTAACAACAGTGGCAGTAACAACAACGGCAGTAACAACAGTGGCAGTAACAACAGCGGCAGTAACAACAGCGGCAGTAACAACAGCGGCAGTAACAACAGCCTCAATAACAACACCCGCAGTAACAACCGCCTCAGTAACAACAGCCTCAGTAACAACAGCGGCAGTAACAACAGCCTCAGTAACAACAGCCTCAGTAACAACAGCCGCAGTAACAACAGCGGCAGTAACAACAGCGGCAGTAACAACAGCGGCAGTAACAACAGCGGCAGTAACAACAGCCTCAGTAACAACAGCGGCAGTAACAACAGCGGCAGTAACAACAGCGGCAGTAACAACAACCTCAGTAACAACAGCCTCAGTAACAACAGCGGCAGTAACAACAGCGGCAGTAACAACAGCCTCAGTAACAACAGCCTCAGTAACAACAGCGGCAGTAACAACAGCCTCAGTAACAACAGCGGCAGTAACAACAGCCTCAGTAACAACAGCCGCAGTAACAACAGCCTCAGTAACAACCGCCTCAGTAACAACAGCCTCAGTAACAACAGCCGCAGTAACAACAGCGGCAGTAACAACAGCGGCAGTAACAACAGCGGCAGTAACAACAGTGGCAGTAACAACAGTGGCAGTAACAACAACGGCAGTAACAACAGCGGCAGTAACAACAGCGGCAGTAACAACAGCGGCAGTAACAACAGTGGCAGTAACAACAACGGCAGTAACAACAGCGGCAGTAACAACAGCCTCAGTAACAACAGCGGCAGTAACAACAGCAGCAGAAACAACAGTGGAATTAACAACAGCGGCAGTAACAACAGCCTCAGTAACAACAGCGGCAGTAACAACAGCGGCAGTAACAACAACGGCAGTAACAACAGCCTCAGTAACAACAACGGCAGTAACAACAGCGGCAGTAACAACAACGGCAGTAACAACAGTGGCAGTAACAACAACGGCAGTAACAACAGTGGCAGTAACAACAGCGGCAGTAACAACAGCGGCAGTAACAACAGCGGCAGTAACAACAGCGGCAGTAACAACAGCGGCAGTAACAACAGCGGCAGTAACAACAGCGGCAGTAACAACAGCGGCTGTAACAACAGCGGCAGTAACAACAACGGCAGTAACAACAGCGGCAGTAACAACAGCGGCAGTAACAACAGCGGCAGTAACAACAACGGCAGTAACAACAGCGGCAGTAACAACAGCCTCAGTAACAACAGCGGCAGTAACAACAGCAGCAGTAACAACAGCGGCAGTAACAACAGCGGCAGTAACAACAGTGGCATTAACAACAGCGGCAGTAACAACAGCCTCAGTAACAACAGCGGCAGTAACAACAGCGGCAGTAACAACAACGGCAGTAACAACGGCGGCAGTAACAACAACGGCAGTAACAACAGTGGCAGTAACAACAACAGCAGTAACAACAGCGGCAGTAACAACAGCGGCAGTAACAACAGCGGCAGTAACAACAGCGGCAGTAACATCAACGGCAGTACCAACAGCGGCAGTAACAACAACGGCAGTAACAACAGCGGCAGTAACAACAGTGGCAGTAACAACAACGGCAGTAACAACAGTGGCAGTAACAACAGTGGCAGTAACAACAGCGGCAGTAACAACAGCGGCAGTAACAACAGCGGCAGTAACAACAGCGGCAGTAACAACAGCGGCAGTAACAACAACGGCAGTAATAACAGCGGCAGTAACAACAACGGCAGTAACAACAGCGGCAGTAACAACAGCGGCAGTAACAACAGCGGCAGTAACAACAGCGGCAGTAACAACAGCGGCAGTAACAACAACGGCAGTAACAACAACGGCAGTAACAACAGCCTCAGTAACAACAGCCTCAGTAACAACAGCCTAAGTAACAACAGCCTCAGTAACAACAGCCTAAGTAACAACAGCCTCAGTAACAACAGCGGCAGTAACAACAGTGGTAGTAACAACAGCGGCAGTAACAACAGCCTCAGTAACAACAGCCTCAGTAACAACAGCCGCAGTAACAACAGCGGCAGTAACAACAGCCTCAGTAACAACAGCCTCAGTAACAACAGCCGCAGTAACAACAGCCGCAGTAACAACAGCTGCAGTAACAACAGCTGTGACTGCTAGAGTGCTGCGTGCTACTACTGTATATTGTATATAACTAATTAGTACAATACACTAATACACTGAGCTTGGCAGAGGATCTCCACACGTTGACAATAATTGTCTCATCTACCCCGACACACACTCACTTAAGCATGTACAGCAGAGGAGGCTAGTGGGAGTAGCTATAGGAGGACGGGCTCATTGTAATGGCTGTAATGAAATAAATGGAACATTATAAAACATATTGAAACCACATGTTCCATTTATTCCTTTCCAGCCATTACAATGAGACCGTCCTCCTATAGCTCCTCCCACCAGCACGTAGCTACAGATAGGCCTGTGAATCTGTTGTTCTGTCTCTCACTCCTCTGCCCCAGCTCTCACAGGTAGATAGAGTTTTCAAGCCTCCCTCCACCAGTCTGGCTCTTCTTCCTTCCCTTCCTTACCACGTGATCCTGATGATAATCTTGTTCTACACAGCATTTATTGTGCATCTGGTTGAGAAAACACCCAATTAGGATCCCTCACTTCCTCTCTCTCCACTCTGCTCCAATCAATCCTGGGCACTGAACCGCATGCCATGCCATATGGTGCCAGGCAGCTCTACCGCACTACGCTACCGAGGAGTGCCGTATTACTCAGACCGGACGTGGGCACAGCGGTACTCAGAAAACGGCCGTCACCCGCCACGTCTTGTCTCCGCCACTGGCTCAGTCATCCAGACAGACGACCACGAAAGGCCTTTCTTAACGCTTAAGCAACTCATCTAGCTTGGTATGTCTATTCCGGCGACTTACACTCATTTTGTCGGGCCTTAATAAATCAGACTGTTCACGTTAAGTGTTCTAGCTACTCAAGTAAATTCCTGGCTGAGGCACTCAAGAAAATAAGTTCCATGTATTAAAGTTTTATTTGGTATTCATAAATGCAAATTACAAACAGGCTCCACTGAATGTTGAAACCACTAAAAACTGATTGGCCATGTTTGCTTAGTCTTTGTTTGATAAAAGACAGTCCATATGTACAGTCCATATGTTCAGTGTGACTTCCATTAAATAAAATGCCTTGATGGTCCCCTCCATCCCCCTCTGAAGGCCAGTGATGGATGAGTCCATTGCACCAGATCCATTCAGTCCACTCAGCATTTTACCACAAAATAGGGATGTAAAATCTGGAGTCATCCATCAACATGTACTCTTACCTCTCAATACACTATTGCATTATGATTTACATACTGTGTGTGTGTGTGTGTGTGTGTGTGTGTGTGTGTGTGTGTGTGTGTGTGTGTGTGTGTGTGTGTGTGTGTGTGTGTGTGTGTGTGTGTGTGTGTGTGTGTGTGTGTGTGTGTGTGTGTGTGTGTGTGTGTGTGTGTGTGTGTGTGTGTGTGTGTGTGTGTGCACATACACAGAGGTGTAACATGCTGGTAGCATCACTTAATAAGTGACTGAACCGAAGCCGAGGTATGCATAAGGTTGGTATGTGCCTTATTCATTTTAAAGGGGACACGACATGACATGTTCTAACACTCTTGCCTAGCAGTTAAACAACCATGTTAACGTTAGCAGCAACTAACATGATCATGTATTGTACTCAAAATCAGTTAGATCATGGGTTGCTATAATGACATCCTCATCATCCCAAACCGTCACCCTTACCTTAAACAAGTGGAATGAATGCCTAAACGTAAAGGTAGAAATTTGACGTTTTTCCTCCCTGGACAAACGTGGGATACTGAAGTGAGACCGTGCGATATTATTGCAGAACACAGTGAGCGGTCTCTGTTTCTAGATCAAAAGCTATGACAGAATGCCCTGGTCTAGCAGTAATTGATGTGTAAAAAGGCCTAAATTGCTCTCTGTGTTGTGATCTCTTTGTACTGCCTGACACTAAGGGAACTATGTGTGACAGCTTACTCAAAGAAAGGTCATCTCACTCCATTGAACTTTTTGGGGGATTTAAAATGTGTTTTGCCTTTTTCAGAAACTGCTAAGGCGTTGTGAGGTTTGTGTGACTTGCGTGAGCAGTATCACAATTCCTCTCCATCAGACAGTTCTTTACTTCTCTTTACATTTTCCTCTTTATCCTTTTATTTACTTTGTGCTTCAGGTATTTTTTTTACTCAAAACATTTTGAATTTTGCTATGTCTTCTTGCTCTCCTCTCGTTCGTGTTGTAATTAAGTCTAAATTGGATTGGAGATGGGCTGCCACATTACTGTAGTTAGGGACTGTGTTAAGTGTGTGTAACACAGCTGTAGATGTTTCCTCTAGGAGTCAGAGCCTCTAAGTGGTCTAATGAAGAGTCTCTGACCAATTACAGCAAGTGATACAAGTCTGGTGGACGGAACACTGAGAACACTGCCTTCCCATATTCCCAATCTTTACAGTACATTCCCCAAACACTCAGAGAAAAAAGGAGACCGGTGGAAAGTGATCCGTAATAATGAGATACCTTCAAGTGAACTAAGTTACAGCAACATCATTCTGCACCCTCTCACACCCCATCATCCTCTCCTGTATCTACGTACCAGCTGTTCATAGATACTCGTATATAGAAATTGCTAGCTAGGTATTCACATAATGCCTGCCAGTAACATACTCATTATGATGACAAAATATTACTCAATGCAGGGCCGGATCTAGCCTTCTGGGGGCCCTAAACGAGATTTGGCTTGCCCCCAAAAAAAAAAAACAACATTTTAGTGGCCTTCCCTCTTGAAAAAATTCACCGCAATTCTACACATTTTGCTGTGTGTCGGAAATATATTTCTTGCAATTTTTTGACACATTTCATGCAATTCTACACATTTTACATGGGGCAGAGAGAACATTTTTGCAGTTTTAAAACTAATATCCTGCAATTCTACACATTTTCCCATGACTTATGCAATGTTAATGATATCTGAGTGAAAGAGACTAACAAAATCAATGGGGGCCCACTGGAGGTCAGGGCCCCCACGTGCCCTGCGTGCCTGGTTGGCTAGACTAACTTACCTATCTAAAATGTGTTAGCTGGAACGTGATAAATTGAGTGACTGTCAGTGACTGACATAACAAGATAAAAATTCTCATGCACAGCCATATTTTGTATATGCACCTTGTGTATTCTACTATTCTAACTCTCAACAGTAAGTTGAGACCCGACTGAGTTCCTTGTGTCGCTTAAGCCTTGATCCGGCCCTGACTCAAAGAACATCACCAAGGTCATTAACATACTGCTTTTCTACCTTGATAATTCAAAGGCACTATCCATGAAAACATCAAAATATTTGAAACAGCTATAATTTACATGCATAATAAGATGTGTTTAATTCTGCCAGGGTAATTAGAATTGATAAATTATTCAACTAGTCCGACAGAAGACCTCTAATTCACTTTAATTGTTTCAGACGGATCTCAAAATAATTCAAAGACAGTCGCTTCTCTGCCCTGTCATAATAATGTCACTGTTAACTCAACAGGAATATGTATTCTGTGATCTTGTCAAGGGATCGCCAGTTCAGTGTTATGTGGGTGCATGACTGGTACATAGATGTACAATGTCTGGCTTTCACCCTCAAGGAGTTTTGTTCAAAGTGGAAGGACCCTTTTGGCTGTATAACAAAAGTAGTGCACTGGGCCTTTACCAATCCCGTATTAGCGGTTCGATGTAGTTCGCAAAATGAAATAATCCAGCGCCATGTAAATAGAATTGGGAATTGGAACGTGGGTTGCCCTCCGATAAAATATAGGTTGTGATAGTTGTAAGCTATTAATGTAGGTCTATTGGTATAAAATAAAGAACTGAACAATTTGTTATTTAAAGCATCTCCCCCAAATACAGTACATGTCATGTTTTTGGCTTCAAAGACAATAATAATTATAGGCTATAACAAATTATAATTGACATGATTCAAATAGTGAATAATTACCTAGTTACTCTAACTTTTTAAACTTCTTGCTGTAGGCCTACATCATCATCCTCTGCCTTCATCTCTACCTGTAGCTTACCTGCCTCTGGTATAATGCATATCCACCTCTCACTCTATCAGTCTTGCTGGTTCATCTTCCTGAATAAAAATGTGATATGTCCCTTTCTGTCTTCATTATATTTGCACCTCTGTCACAAGCAGAATGCTCTTCTTTTGGATGATTTTCTGAACATGCTAGATTAAAGTGTAATTGTCAGTCTTGCTGACAAAACGTCATCAAATAAGAATTTGTTCTTACTTGACTTGCCTAGTTAAATAAAGGTGAAATAAAATAAAATAAAATAAAGACATGAAATATTACAAAGTTGTGTAGCTATAATGCGAATGTATGGCTGTTTTGTTGTATGTAATGAGCACCCAGATGCTGCAGTAGGCAACACGATGACACACAGAAAGAAGCTGGCCCGGGGAAAACATTTGCGACCCCGCCTCCACGTTGGCTACTATGTTGCAATATTAATATTCTCAGAGAAGTCTTGTAGATTACAAAATGTTTCAATATTCTCAGAGCTGGTCAATGCTTCCCTTCCCTTGCTAATAATGCAGACAGGCTGATGCAAAAAAAAACGATCTGGGCGCCGACATTATCAGGAACATCTCTGAATGCAGAGCAAGTCTTATGCCTCTATTTCATGTTGCACTGTTCCACAACTAGGCTAAATGAGCCACTGTAGCGGCGATGGCTAGAAGACCGGTGACGCGTCGACCGCCGAACAAGGAGAGGAACCGACTTCGGGCGGGAGTCGTGACAGTATGATGAAGTTGAGTAGTACATTGTACACAATATTCCACAGACCTTTAAACCTATACACATATAAACCTATACACATATTGCGGTGATATTGTCCGGGGACATTTCTGTCATTATGCAGAAAGAAGTACAGTAAATGACCTTCAACTGGTGGTCATATTTCTACACACCCCATTATGCCATACCCTAGGTTTAGCTGAGCTGATGCCACTGGTTATATGAAAAGCCCCAGAGCAAGGACAGTTAAAAGCACATTACTTTGATGAATGTAGCCTAGAGCGATGAAAATGAAAAGAGAAGTGTAGATACCAACTCAAAAGTCCTGCAGAAAATAATAGTAACACTGAGTGTTCAACCGAGTATTCCAGAACTTTCCAGAACACATTATTTCCTAAACATGCCAGAGCTCCAGATATTCTCTGTATTCCAGAACTCTCCAGAACACGTTATTTTCTAAACATTCTAGAGCTCCAGATATCCTCTGTATTCCAGAACGTGCGCTGTCTGTAGTTCTATGATGACATGGTCAGACGGTATGGTGGTCCTGTGGAGAGCTTGGTAGCCCGTAGAATACTGCCGGTGTCTGTGAATACCCCCTGCTTTGCTGCACCGTCTCTGAATCTCCACAAATGTTTCACTGTTTCTTTGAACGTCTCTGTTTCTGTCACAGAATACTAAAGAATTTTCTCTTTTTTTTTACTCAGATATACCCAGCTCTCACATTTCTGGCACAATGGTTTTCCGTACTGACAGATCTGTGTTGTCAAAGATATCAACAAACATCTGTTGAATAATGTACAGCTTTTGCGTTTTCTGTATTTCTGTGTTTGTTTTCATGAACTTGGTTTTCAAGCTTTATGTTCATCAAACTTGTTCTGTCTGCGAGGCATAAATAATGAATTAAAAATGTGAAAATAAGATGGTATACATACGGGAGACCAAACATATGCACCCTCCTTGTGTACACTTAATCAGAGGGAAATAATCCACTACTAATTGACTGACATCTTCATTATGCGCCTGTTACAAAAGAGGAAATGAAGGAGAGAGAAATGGAGAGGGAGAGAAAGAGAGAAAGAAAGAGAGAGAGAGAGCAATTGAGAATGAACGAGAGAGGGAGATACAGAGAGAGAGAGAGAGAGAAACAAAGAGAGAAAAGGAGAGAGAAGGGGGGGAAGAGAAAGTTAACATGGAAATAGTTTTAATTGCTGCTCCTAGATTTCAGCGGGTAAAAGGAGAGAGCCTCTGGGGCTTTTAGTCAAGGACACTGCGACTCCTTTGATCAACAGAGGAATGCTGGCTGGATGGCTACATGGCCCACCACACCCCATGTCCTGAGCTCCTGAGCCAGGTGACAGGTGACAGGAGAGAGAGAGAGAGAGAGAGAGAGAGAGAGAGAGAGAGAGAGAGAGAGAGTGAGAATGGTAAAAAATGTGGCTATTGCTACCCTATTAGTGGCTATTGCTACCCTATTGCTACCCTATTAGTGGCTATTGCTACCCTATTGCTACCCATGTAGTTACTGTCTCCAACAGTGATGATGGGTTACTCAGCCTTGGCCTGAATATGAACCACTGTCACTGCCACTCATAAGTAGCTGTCAATGATGATATCTAAAATCAGTGTGTGTGCAAAACATGGTGTGTGCGATGTTTGGGTGTTTGTCATCCGCAAAGATCTTTCATTTCACTTTAATTTTCATTGCCATTTGCATATAAATTAACCTCATTTAGAATTCTCTGCCTCTCTCCATCAGACGATAAGGTTATTTTAATTAAGAATAAATACATGAATAAATATATGAATATATAATTATAGAGATCAATAAAGATACTGGAACACTTGTGCTGCTCTATCAAAATATTGTATTCAATGAACACCAAATAATACTGTCAACTAACTATTCTAGCTAAATCAGGTGTGCCCAACTCCAGTTCTGCTATAGCAGGGTTCACAAACTGGCAACCCATGGGGCGCCAGTTGGCCCCCTTGGTTGGCCTGAGCTATTTAAAAAAAGAAAGAAAAAAAGTTGCATTGTTGGACATAAAAGACAAAAATACACAAGTTTTCTCACACATAATAGAGAGATGACGTGATCTTATACAAGAAAAAGTTTGAAGTGATTAGGTTTTAGTCAAACAGTAAATCTGTTATTATGTTCCAGCCCCCTGACCATCCGCTCAAGAAAAAATTGGCCTGTGGCTGAATCTAGTTCATGATCCCTTTGCTATAGTATCGCTCTGTGGGCTTCTTAGCATAAGATAACCTGCACATCAACAGCAGGAGAAATAGGAGAGTCTCCAGGTATCTCTTTACAGCCATCTGCTACAGCTCTTGGAGGTATACGATGCACTGTATGTGGGCATGTGTTTGTTAAAGAGTGTGTTGGCTAAATTAATTTGTGGAGCTGGACACCAGTTAGATGCCTTTGTGTGTGTATAATTGTTTGTGTGTGTGTGTGTGTGTGTGTGTGTGTGTGTGTGTGTGTGTGTGTGTGTGTGTGTGTGTGTGTGTGTGTGTGTGTGTGTGTGTGTGTGTGTGTGTGTGTGTGTGTGCGCGCGCACGCCTGGCCAAGACGAGCTAATTATGATCCAGAATCCTGTGCAGGTTGGACACAGGTGGTGTGGTCGCCAACTGTTGTCAATAACTTCCTGTGATTGTGTAGCATGTGGCTGGGAGCCTCTGGAGCCAGAGGGCCATGTGGAGGGGGAGGTAGATGCACGACAGCCAACTCCCAGAGGAGAGACAGAGATGTCAGGCAGGACAGGAGGATGAACAGCCCTCAACTGGAGCCAGAGGGCCATGTGGAGGGGGAGGTAGATGCACGACAGCCAACTCCACGAGGAGAGACAGAGATGTCAGGCAGGACAGGAGGATGAACAGCCCTCAACTGGAGCCAGAGGGCCATGTGGAGGGGGAGGTAGATGCACGACAGCCAACTCCCCGAGGAGAGACAGAGATGTCAGGCAGGACAGGAGGATGAACAGCCCTCAACTGGAGCCAGAGGGCCATGTGGAGGGGGAGGTAGATGCACGACAGCCAACTCCCCGAGGAGAGACAGAGATGTCAGGCAGGACAGGAGGATGGACAGCCCTCAACTGGAGCCAGAGGGCCATGTGGAGGGGGAGGTAGATGCACGACAGCCAACTCCCAGAGGAGAGACAGAGATGTCAGGCAGGACAGGAGGATGGACAGCCCTCAACTGGAGCCAGAGGGCCATGTGGAGGGGGAGGTAGATGCACGACAGCCAACTCCCAGAGGAGAGACAGAGATGTCAGGCAGGACAGGAGGATGGACAGCCCTCAACTGGAGAATGACTCAGTAGCAGCATGGTACCAACACACACAGAGAAGAGCATAGACATGTACAGGGTTCTTCAATTGTCCGCATAGGAGAACCCTTTTTGGTTCCAGGTAAAAACCCTTTTAGGTTCCAGGTAGAACCATTTTGAGTTCCCTGTAGAACCCTCCGTGGAAAGGTTCTTCAAAGGGTTTTCCTGTTAGGTTCTAGAGAGCACCTTTTTTTTTCTCTAAGACTGTATACATACACACACACACAACTTTGGATAGAAACATGCACTCTTTTATTGAGGACTTTTTGATTGCCATGTGCTGAAATATAAAGTTCAAGTATATCAAACATTCTCGTGTTTTAATCACCTAAAGCAATGATGCGCGTGTGCGCACGCACGAACACGCAGCCCTCGGTGTGCCGTCCATGTTTGAGCGCTTCGTCAACGTGCTTGTTTTCAATCTCTCCACCAGAGCACTCACTGTGATTGATAGATGCCTTCCTAGGTTCCCTCCCTTCTCTTAAACCTCTGCGCCGTTGTTTCCCAAATAGCTTCCTGGTATAAAATAGCCATAAAAGAGTTCTTCATTTAAACCTGCAATATAAGTGCAGCCATTGTTATGGATTGGACCTGAATCACGGCAATACACTTTCCCTCCCATAGAGTTACAGGTCTATACATTATCGTGTGATAAACGGGCACAGAGGCCTAATTGTATATTCCATTAGAAAGGAGCCAGAGAGGCCTAATTGCATATTCCATCAGGGTAAAACCCTGGGCTGGTAGCGGGAGCTCGTGCCACTCTGCTCTCTCGCTCTGTGCGTCTGTCTCAGGAGTTAGGGGGCTTATGGGGATGTAAATCCTACAGTAATGGGACTCCTGTTCAATACTGTGATTCAACAGGAGGAGGTGTTACTGTGGCTAACACAGGGAAGTTGGTTCTTCTCAAAAAGTGTGTTTGAAGAAGGAAGGTTAGTGGTGTGGATTTTAGCGTGGTTACCGTTTGGAATGATGCAACACCTGTTTGTACTGTAGATACTGTATAACACCTGTTTGTACTGTAGATACTGTTTAACACCTGTTTGTACTGTAGATACTGTATAACACCTGTTTGTACTGTAGATACTGTTTAACACCTGTTTGTACTGTAGATACTGTTTAACACCTGTTTGTACTGTAGATACTGTATAACACCTGTTTGTACTGTAGATACTGTATAACACCTGTTTGTACTGTAGATACTGTATAACACCTGTTTGTACTGTAGATGCTGTATAACGATTGTTTGTACTGTAGATACTGTATAACACCTGTTTGTACTATAGATACTGTATAACACCTGTTTGTACTGTAGATACTGTTTAACACCTGTTTGTACTGTAGATACTGTATAACACCTGTTTGTACTGTAGATACTGTTTAACACCTGTTTGTACTGTAGATGCTGTATAACGATTGTTTGTACTGTAGATACTGTATAACACCTGTTTGTACTGTAGATACTGTTTAACACCTGTTTGTACTGTAGATACTGTATAACACCTGTTTGTACTGTAGATACTGTATAACACCTGTTTGTACTGTAGATGCTGTATAATGATTGTTTGTACTATAGATACTGTATAACACCTGTTTGTACTGTAGATGCTGTAAAATGATTGTTTGTACTATAGATACTGTATAACACCTGTTTGTACTGTAGATACTGTATAATACCTGTTTGTACTGTAGATACTGTATAACACCTGTTTGTACTGTAGATACTGTATAACACCTGTTTGTACTATAGATACTGTATAATGATTGTTTGTACTATAGATACTGTATAACACCTGTTTGTACTATAGATTCTGTATAATACCTGTTTGTACTGTAGATACTGTATACTGATTGTTTGTACTATAGATACTGTATAATGATTGTTTGTACTATAGATACTGTATAACACCTGTTTGTGCTGTAGATACTGTATAACATCTGTTTGTACTGTAGATACTGTATAACACCTGTTTGTACTGTAGATACTGTATAACACCTGTTTGTACTATAGATACTGTATAACACCTGTTTGTCCTGTAGATACTGTATAACACCTGTTTGTACTATAGATACTGTATAACACCTGTTTGTACTATAGATACTGTATAACACCTGTTTGTACTGTAGATACTGTATAACACTTGTTTGTACTGTAGATACTGTATAACACTTGTTTGTACTGTAGATACTGTATAACACCTGTTTGTACTGTAGATACTGTATAACACCTGTTTGTACTATAGATACTGTATAACACCTGTTTGTACTATAGATACTGTATAACACCTGTTTGTACTATAGATACTGTATAACACCTGTTTGTCCTGTAGATACTGTATAACACCTGTTTGTACTATAGATACTGTATAACACCTGTTTGTACTATAGATACTGTATAACACCTGTTTGTACTGTAGATACTGTATAATACCTGTTTGTACTATAGATATTGTATAACACCTGTTTGTACTATAGATACTGTATAACACCTGTTTGTACTGTAGATTCTGTATAACACCTGTTTGTACTGTAGATACTGTATAACACCTGTTTGTACTATAGATACTGTATAACACCTGTATGTACTATAGATATTGTATAACACCTGTTTGTACTGTAGATACTGTATAACACCTGTTTGTACTATAGATAATGTATAACACCTGTTTGTACTATAGATACTGTATAACACCTGTTTGTACTGTAGATACTGTATAACACCTGTTTGTACTATAGATAATGTATAACACCTGTTTGTACTATAGATACTGTATAACACCTGTTTGTACTATAGATACTGTATAACACCTGTTTGTACTGTAGATACTGTATAACACCTGTTTGTACTATAGATACTGTATAACACCTGTTTGTACTGTAGATACTGTATACTGATTGTTTGTACTATAGATATTGTATAACACCTGTTTGTACTGTAGATACTGTATAACACCTGTTTGTACTGTAGATTCTGTATAACACCTGTTTGTACTGTAGATACTGTATAACACCTGTTTGTACTGTAGATACTGTATAATACCTTTTTGTACTATAGATACTGTATAACACCTGTTTGTACTGTAGATACTGTATAACGATTGTTTGTACTGTAGATACTGTATAACACCTGTTTGTACTGTAGATACTGTATAACACCTGTTTGTACTGTAGATGCTGTATAACGATTGTTTGTACTATAGATACTGTATAACACCTGTTTGTACTGTAGATACTGTATAACGATTGTTTGTACTGTAGATACTGTATAACACCTGTTTGTACTGTAGATACTGTATAATACCTTTTTGTACTATAGATACTGTATAACACCTGTTTGTACTATAGATACTGTATAACGATTGTTTGTACTATAGATACTGTATAACACCTGTTTGTACTGTAGATACTGTTTAACACCTGTTTGTACTGTAGATACTGTATAGCACCTGTTTGTACTGTAGATACTGTATAATACCTTTTTGTACTATAGATACTGTATAACACCTGTTTGTACTATAGATACTGTATAACGATTGTTTGTACTGTAGATTCTGTATAACGATTGTTTGTACTGTAGATACTGTATAACGATTGTTTGTACTGTAGATACTGTATAACACCTGTTTGTACTATAGATACTGTATAACACCTGTTTGTACTATAGATACTGTATAACACCTGTTTGTACTATAGATGCTGTATAACGATTGTTTGTACTATAGATACTGTATAACACCTGTTTGTACTGTAGATACTGTATAACGATTGTTTGTACTGTAGATACTGTATAACACCTGTTTGTACTGTAGATACTGTATAATACCTTTTTGTACTATAGATACTGTATAACACCTGTTTGTACTATAGATACTGTATAACGATTGTTTGTACTATAGATACTGTATAACACCTGTTTGTACTGTAGATACTGTATAACACCTGTTTGTACTGTAGATACTGTATAACACCTGTTTGTACTGTAGATGCTGTATAACACCTGTTTGTACTGTAGATTCTGTATAACACCTGTTTGTACTGTAGATACTGTTTAACACCTGTTTGTACTGTAGATACTGTTTAACACCTGTTTGTACTGTAGATACTGTATAACGATTGTTTGTACTGTAGATGCTGTATAACACCTGTTTGTACTGTAGATTCTGTATAACACCTGTTTGTACTGTAGATACTGTATAACACCTGTTTGTACTGTAGATACTGTATAACACCTGTTTGTACTGTAGATACTGTATAACACCTGTTTGTACTGTAGATACTGTATAACACCTGTTTGTACTGTAGATACTGTATAACACCTGTTTGTACTGTAGATACTGTATAACACCTGTTTGTACTGTAGATACTGTATAACACCTGTTTGTACTGTAGATACTGTATAACACCTGTTTGTACTGTAGATACTGTTTAACACCTGTTTGTACTGTAGATGCTGTATAACACCTGTTTGTACTATAGATACTGTATAACACCTGTTTGTACTGTAGATACTGTATAACACCTGTTTGTACTGTAGATACTGTATAACACCTGTTTGTACTGTAGATACTGTATAACACCTGTTTGTACTGTAGATACTGTATAACACCTGTTTGTACTATAGATACTGTATAACACCTGTTTGTACTGTAGATACTGTATAACACCTGTTTGTACTGTAGATACTGTATAACACCTGTTTGTACTGTAGATACTGTATAACACCTGTTTGTACTGTAGATACTGTATAACACCTGTTTGTACTGTAGATACTGTATAACACCTGTTTGTACTGTAGATACTGTATAACACCTGTTTGTACTGTAGATACTGTATAACACCTGTTTGTACTGTAGATACTGTATAACACCTGTTTGTACTGTAGATACTGTTTAACACCTGTTTGTACTGTAGATGCTGTATAACACCTGTTTGTACTATAGATACTGTATAACACCTGTTTGTACTGTAGATACTGTATAACGATTGTTTGTACTATAGATACTGTATAACACCTGTTTGTACTGTAGATACTGTATAACACCTGTTTGTACTGTAGATACTGTTTAACACCTGTTTGTACTGTAGATGCTGTATAACACCTGTTTGTACTATAGATACTGTATAACACCTGTTTGTACTGTAGATACTGTTTAACACCTGTTTGTACTGTAGATGCTGTATAACACCTGTTTGTACTATAGATACTGTATAACACCTGTTTGTACTGTAGATGCTGTATAACACCTGTTTGTACTATAGATACTGTATAACACCTGTTTGTACTGTAGATACTGTTTAACACCTGTTTGTACTGTAGATGCTGTATAACACCTGTTTGTACTATAGATACTGTATAACACCTGTTTGTACTGTAGATACTGTATAACACCTGTTTGTACTGTCGATACTGTATAATGATTGTTTGTACTGTAGATACTGTATAACACCTGTTTGTACTGTCGATACTGTATAATGATTGTTTGTACTGTAGATACTGTATAACACCTGTTTGTACTGTAGATACTGTATAACACCTGTTTGTACTGTAGATACGATATTTTGAGAATTGTAGAAATATCCAGAATTCTTCACACCCTCATCATCCTAATCATCAACCATGTCATCATCATCATCATCATCATCATAATTATCTATATCCCCTCCTCCCCCTCATCAAGATGAACACAATCACCATCACCACCAAGTGTCTTCAGAATAATAGGTAAGTACTTTACAGTGTGCAGTTGAGTGATGGTGATAGAGTTGCATTGGTTGTGTTCTGCTCTCCAGTGGCTTGGTAATTATGAGCCTAATGATGGGCTTCAACTCTACCGCACTGGGTGTGATAGAGAGAACCACAGGAGAAGAAAGCTAACTATCTGCTCATACAAACACAGTGGCTAACGCTACGAAAACTAACGCTACCGAAGCCTAGGAGAGAGAAAGTAGACAGAGAAGGTGGAGAGAGAAGGGAGAGAGAGAATGTGGAGAGTGAAGGGAGAGAGAGAATGTGGAGAGAGAAGGGAGAGAGAGAATGTGGAGAGTGAAGGGAGAGAGAGAATGTGGAGAGAGAAGGGAGAGAGAGAATGTGGAGAGTGAAGGGAGAGAGAGAATGTGGAGAGAGAAGGGAGAGAGAGAATGTGGAGAGAGAAGGGAGAGAGAGAATGTGGAGAGTGAAGGGAGAGAGAGAATGTGGAGAGAGAAGGGAGAGAGAGAATGTGGAGAGTGAAGGGAGAGAGAGAATGTGGAGAGAGAAGGGAGAGAGAGAATGTGGATGAAGGGAGAGAGAGAATGTGGAGAGAGAAGGAGAGAGAGAATGTGGAGAGTGAAGGGAGAGAGAGAATGTGGAGAGAGAAGGGAGAGAGAGAATGTGGAGAGTGAAGGAGAGAGAGAATGTGGAGAGAGAAGGGAGAGAGAGAATGTGGAGAGTGAAGGGAGAGAGAGAATGTGGAGAGAGAAGGGAGAGAGAGAATGTGGAGAGTGAAGGGAGAGAGAGAATGTGGAGAGAGAAGGGAGAGAGAGAATATGGAGAGAGAATGGAGAGAGAGAATGTGGAGCGAGAAGGGAGAGAGAAGGGAGAGAGAGAATGTGGAGAGAGAATGGAGAGAGAGAATGTGGAGAGAGAATGGAGAGAGAGAAGGGAGAGAGAGAAGGGAGAGAGAGAAGGGAGAGAGTGAATGTGGAGAGAGAGAAGGGAGAGAGAGAATGTGGAGAGAGAATGGAGAGAGAGAATGTGGAGAGAGAAGGGAGAGAGAGGGTGTGGAGAGAGAAGGGAGAGAGAATGTGGAGAGAGAAGGGAGAATGGAGAGAGAGAATGTGGAGCGAGAAGGGAGTGAGAGAAGGGAGAGAGAGAATGTGGAGAGAGAATGGAGAGAGAGAATGTGGAGAGAGAATGGAGAGAGAGAAGGAAGAGAGAGAAGGGAGAGAGAGAAGGGAGAGAGAGAATGTGGAGAGAGAAGGGAGAGAGAGAATGTGGAGAGAGAAGGGAGAGAGAAAATTAAGTTTGTGGAATGGCTTCATATGGGCCAGTTAAGTGACACATCTCACATTGACATTACAGTATGTTGGCCTTTGTGTCATAGAAAAATACAGTGGAGTGATGGTGATAGAGTTGCATTGGTTGTGTTCTGCTCTCCAGTGGCTTGGTAATTATGAGCCTAATGATGGGCTTCAACTCTACCGCACTGGGTGTGATAGAGAGAACCGCAGGAGAAGAAAGATAACTATCTGCTCATACAAACACAGTGGCTAACGCTACGAAAACTAACGCTACGGAAGCCTATGAGAGAGAAAGTAGACAGAGAAGGTGGAGAGAGAAGGGAGAGAGAGAATGTGGAGAGAGAAGGGAGAGAGTGAAGGGAGAGAGAGAATGTGGAGAGAGAAGGGAGAGAGAGAATGTGGAGAGTGAAGGGAGAGAGAGAATGTGGAGAGAGAAGAGAGAGAGAGGATGTGGAGAGAGAATGGAGAGAGAGGATGTGGAGAGAGAAGGGAGAGAGAGAATGTGGAGAGTGAAGGGAGAGAGAGAATGTGGAGAGAGAAGGGAGAGAGAAAATATGGAGAGAGAATGGAGAGAGAGAATGTGGAGCGAGAAGGGAGTGAGAGAAGGGAGAGAGAGAATGTGGAGAGAGAATGGAGAGAGAGAATGTGGAGAGAGAATGGAGAGAGAGAAGGAAGAGAGAGAAGGGAGAGAGAGAAGGGAGAGAGAGAATGTGGAGAGAGAAGGGAGAGAGAGAATGTGGAGAGAGAAGGGAGAGAGAGGGTGTGGAGAGAGAAGGGAGAGAGAGAAGGGAGAGAGAGAATGTGGAATGAGAAGGGAGAGAGAAAATTAAGTTTGTGGAATGGCTTCATATGGGCCAGTTAAGTGACACATCTCACATTGACATTACAGTATGTTGGCCTTTGTGTCATAGAAAAATACAGTGGAATAAAATGAGCATAGCTGTTTTTTCTCTGCAATAAGCTAGTAAGTGCCCTCACTTTTGCCTACACTTGTGTACTCTGAAAAGTGAAATTACCTTTATGGTGCAAGGAAATGACATACACTGCCGTTCAAAATTTTGGGGTCACTTATAAATGTCCTTGTTTTTGATTATGTGGATATATTGAAGCAACATCTCAAGACATCAGTCAGGAAGTTAAAGCTTGGTCATAAATAGGTCTTCCAAATGGACAATGAGTCCAAGCATACTTCCAAAGTTGTGGCAAAATGGCTTAAGGACAACAAAGTCAAGGTATTGGAGTGGCCATCACAAAGCCCTGACCTCAATCCTATAGAGAATTTGTGGGCAGAATTGCAAAAGTGTGTGTGAGCAAGGAGGCCTTACATACCTGACTCAGTTACATCAGCTCTGCCTGGAGGAATGGGCCAAAATTCACCCAACTTATTGTCAGAAGCTTGTGGAAAGCTACCCGAAACGTCTGACCCAAGTTAAACAATTTAAAGGCAATGCAACCAAATATTAATTGAATGTATGTAAACTTCTGACCCACTGGGAATGTGATGAAAGAAATAAAAGCTGAAATAAATCCTTCTCTACTATTATCCTGACATTTCACATTCTTAAAAAAAAGTGGTGATTCTAACTGACCTAATACAGGGAATTTTGACTAGGATTAAATGTCAGGAATTGTGAAAAACTGAGTTTAAATGTATTTGGCTACGGTGTATGTAAACTTCCAACTTCAACTGTCTGTGTGTGTTTACGTGTGTGTGGTTGTCACGCCTTGGTCATTGTATTTTGTGTTTTCGTTATATATTTGGTCAGGCCAGGGTGTGACATGGGTTTATATATTGTATTTTCGTATTGGGGTTTGTAGTATTTGGGATTGCGGCTGAGTAGGGGTGTTGTATAGGCTTGGCTGCCTGAGGCGGTTCTCAATCAGAGTCAGGTGATTCTCGTTGTCTCTGATTGGGAACCGTATTTAGGTAGCCGGGGTTTCACTGTGTATTTCGTGGGTGATTGTTCCTGTCTCTGTGTAGTTTCACCAGATAGGCTGTAATTAGGTTTCTCGTTCCGTTTGTTGTTTTTGTATTTTGTATAGTTATTTCATGTGTCACTTTTTTCATTAAAGTCATGAGTGACCACCACGCTGCATTTCGGTCCGACTCTCTTTCTACAAACGAAGAACGCCGTTACAGTGGTTGCGTGTTCGCTCTTCCTTTCTACAGTAACTGCTGCTTTTAGTCAACATCCACTTAGTCTATTATTACAACAATTTAATTTCTGAGATATGAATCAAATCTGATACAATCCTTAAGAAATTTGACCAATGTGACTCATCAGACAGGCATTTTGATTAAAGTCCTAAAGCAGATTTGTTCATTTTTATGTCTTGGTTTTTCCCCCGCTAATTGATCGCATGCTTGACAAACCCTGACACTTTTTCTCCCAGTTTTTCTTTGGCATAATTTAATTGTGTGAAATGACCATGAAAAATCATTACAACAGGTCCTGCGCCAGACGAATACAAACCATCCCATTGGCTTGTTTACAATCAAGGCAGGCTGTTAATAGTACTTCGCTAAGGTGCTAAGCTGTAGGAAACGTGGCGGAGGTGGTTGGTTGTGAATTTCAACTCATAGAATCATGATACGCAGTGGGCCTTCACCTAACACACACATCCTGCTCTCTCTCTCTCTCTCTCTCTCTCTCTCTCTCTCTCTCTCTCTCTCTCTCTCTCTCTCTCTCTCTCTCTCTCTCTCTCTCTCTCTCACACACACACACACACACCCTGCACTCACACATACACGCACGTACCCCTGAACACATGCAAGCGTGCCACACGGTCATGCACACGTACAGCTGTTACAGGACAGAGAGCAGGGTCATGGCATAAGTAAACAAGTGCAGATCTGCCTGTGTGAAGTTGCTTCGTGCTTGATTCGCCATACATTTAATCAGGAAGTGACCACGCAAAGAACACATGTTGGGATAAGTTTTACATTCTAAACATCAATTCACAACTGCAATATTAATATTATCTCTTATTCTGTATTCTCCCCCACTGAGTTATATTAGATAGACCTGGTGTAGCAGGTTCTTCACTTCAATTCCAGGATGCACTCATAGCCATTCCCGCATAATTCACAAACAGCATCTTAGATACGAACACACATTTTCCTACTTACATCTAAGTCACATGATAAGAAACCAGAATGAATCTCTAATCCCCATTATTCAGTCATTTGTTCAGAAGGAAGCAGCACTAACATGCAGCACTAACATAAACATATAGTGTCCTACCAAGTACCCAGCGGTAGGAGCAGACTTTAGACTGCGGGAGTGTGTTAGAGAGATTCACTCTGATTAAAGTCTGTCAGATTAACTGATGAGGCCTTGTGTCCCCTCCCTCCCTCCCTCCCTCCCTCCCTCCCTCCCTCCCTCCCTTTTTCTATCTATTTCTCTCTCTCTTTTTCTCTCTCTTTCTCCACCCCCCTCTCTCTTTGGTATTTTCTTTGTAGTGTTCAGGTCATCTGTGCGTGGCCCTTTGCCACTCATGCGGCTCTCTCAGCTCTGCCGTAGCTGCTGCCGTGCTCAACAACTTCATCAAAGAACGACAGGCCTAAAGTGTCATAAAGTTGATCAAAAACACACTGTTAAATCTCAGCGCCTCGCCTCTGAAGAGCGCGGCTTCAAAGCACCGCTAGTCCCCTACTAGCTCACAAGATGTGATGGCTGCATTTTCTCTAGTAATTCTGTCTTCGCGGAATGAGAGAGAGAAAGAGAAGGCGGAGGATGGGGGAAAGGGAACGTAAGAACTTGGAATTTTAATTTGGAAGGTGAAAAAAGAATAAAGAACGCAATTATGCGTCTCATTAAGATGAACAGAGTTTGTATAATATCTCTTCTAAGTGGCCGTGGCATTCATAACAACTCATTTAATTGGTCATGCCGCTGTCTTTTCATCTCATCTCACCTTTTACTGAGGTAATCTAAGGATGAAAGAGACAGAGGGGGAGAGAGGGGAAGAAAGAGAAAAAAATAATAACAAGGCTAACAACTGTACTGTAGGTGTACGTGGTTAAAAGTTCTAGTTCAACTGTACTGTAGGTGTACATGGTTAAAAGTTCTAGTTCAACTGTACTGTGGTGTACGTGGTTAAAAGTTCTAGTTCAACTGTACTGCTGGTGTACGTGGTTAAAAGTTCTAGTTCAACTGTACTGTTCTAGTTCAACTGTACTGCTGGTGTACGTGGTTAAAAGTTCTAGTTCAACTGTACTGCTGGTGTACGTGGTTAAAAGTTCTAGTTCAACTGTACTGCTGGTGTACGTGGTTAAAAGTTCTAGTTCAACTGTACTGTAGGTGTACGTGGTTAAAAGTTCTAGTTCAACTGTACTGTTGGTGTACGTGGTTAAAAGTTCTAGTTCAACTGTACTGTTGGTGTACGTGGTTAAAAGTTCTAGTTCAACTGTACTGTAGGTGTACGTGGTTAAAAGTTCTAGTTCAACTGTACTGTTGGTGTACGTGGTTAAAAGTTCTAGTTCAACTGTACTGTAGGTGTACGTGGTTAAAAGTTCTAGTTCAACTGTACTGTTGGTGTACGTGGTTAAAAGTTCTAGTTCAACTGTACTGTAGGTGTACGTGGTTAAAAGTTCTAGTTCAACTGTACTGTAGGTCTACGTGGTTAAAAGTTCTAGTTCAACTGTACTGTAGGTGTACGTGGTTAAAAGTTCTAGTTGCACTGTAGGTGTACGTGGTTAAAAGTTCTAGTTCAACTGTACTGTAGGTCTGTTAAAAGTTCTAGTTCAACTGTACTGTGGTTACGTGGTTAAAAGTTCTAGTTCAACTGTACTGTTGGTGTACGTGGTTAAAAGTTCTAGTTCAACTGTACTGTAGGTGTACGTGGTTAAAAGTTCTAGTTCAACTGTACTGTAGGTGTACGTGGTAAAAAGTTCTAGTTCAACTGTACTGTAGGTGTACGTGGTTAAAAGTTCTAGTTCAACTGTACTGTTGGTGTACGTGGTTAAAAGTTCTAGTTCAACTGTACTGTAGGTGTACGTGGTTAAAAGTTCTAGTTCAACTGTACTGTAGGTGTACGTGGTTAAAAGTTCTAGTTCAACTGTACTGTAGGTGTACGTGGTTAAAAGTTCTAGTTCAACTGTACTGCTGGTGTACGTGGTTAAAAGTTATAGTTCAACTGTACTGTAGGTGTACGTGGTTAAAAGTTCTAGTTCAACTGTACTGTAGGTGTATGTGGTTAAAAGTTCTAGTTCAACTGTACTGTAGGTGTACGTGGTTAAAAGTTCTAGTTCAACTGTACTGTAGGTGTACGTGGTTAAAAGTTCTAATTCAACGGCACTGTTGGTGTACGTGGTTAAAAGTTCTAGTTCAACTGTACTGTAGGTGTACGTGGTTAAAAGTTCTAGTTCAACTGTAATGTAGGTGTACGTGGTTAAAAGTTCTAGTTCAACTGTAAAAGTTCTGTAGGTGTACGTGGTTAAAAGTTCTAGTTCAACTGTACTGTAGGTGTACGTGGTTAAAAGTTCTAGTTCAACTGTACTGTTGGTGTACGTGGTTAAAAGTTATAGTTCAACTGTACTGCTGGTGTACGTGGTTAAAAGTTCTAGTTCAACTGTACTGTTGGTGTACGTGGTTAAAAGTTCTAGTTCAACTGTACTGTAGGTGTACGTGGTTAAAAGTTCTAGTTCAACTGTACTGTAGGTGTACGTGGTTAAAAGTTCTAGTTCAACTGTACTGCTGGTGTACGTGGTTAAAAGTTCTAGTTCAACTGTACTGCTGGTGTACGTGGTTAAAAGTTCTAGTTCAACTGTACTGCTGGTGTACGTGGTTAAAAGTTCTAGTTCAACTGTACTGTAGGTGTACGTGGTTAAAAGTTCTAGTTCAACTGTACTGCTGGTGTACGTGGTTAAAAGTTATAGTTCAACTGTACTGTAGGTGTACGTGGTTAAAAGTTATAGTTCAACTGTACTGTAGGTGTACGTGGTTAAAAGTTCTAGTTCAACTGTACTGCTGGTGTACGTGGTTAAAAGTTCTAGTTCAACTGTACTGCTGGTGTACGTGGTTAACAGTTCTAGTTCAACTGTACTGTAGGTGTACGTGGTTAAAAGTTCTAATTCAACTGTACTGTAGGTGTACGTGGTTAAAAGTTCTAGTTCAACTGTACTGCTGGTGTACGTGGTTAAAAGTTCTAGTTCAACTGTACTGTTGGTGTACGTGGTTAAAAGTTCTAGTTCAACTGTACTGTAGCTCTACGTGGTTAAAAGTTCTAGTTCAACTGTACTGCTGGTGTACGTGGTTAAAAGTTCTAGTTCAACTGTACTGCTGGTGTACGTGGTTAAAAGTTCTAGTTCAACTGTACTGCTGGTGTACGTGGTTAAAAGTTCTAGTTCAACTGTACTGCTGGTGTACGTGGTTAAAAGTTCTAGTTCAACTGTACTGCTGGTGTACGTGGTTAAAAGTTCTAGTTCAACTGTACTGTAGGTGTACGTGGTTAAAAGTTCTAGTTCAACTGTACTGTAGGTGTACGTGGTTAAAAGTTCTAGTTCAACTGTACTGTAGGTGTACGTGGTTAAAAGTTCTAGTTCAACTGTACTGTAGGTGTACGTGGTTAAAAGTTATAGTTCAACTGTACTGTAGCTCTACGTGGTTAAAAGTTCTAGTTCAACTGTACTGCTGGTGTACGTGGTTAAAAGTTATAGTTCAACTGTACTGTTGGTGTACGTGGTTAAAAGTTATAGTTCAACTGTACTGTAGGTGTACGTGGTTAAAAGTTCTAGTTCAACTGTACTGCTGGTGTACGTGGTTAAAAGTTCTAGTTCAACTGTACTGCTGGTGTACGTGGTTAAAAGTTCTAGTTCAACTGTACTGTAGGTGTACGTGGTTAAAAGTTCTAGTTCAACTGTACTGCTGGTGTACGTGGTTAAAAGTTCTAGTTCAACTGTACTGTAGGTGTACGTGGTTAAAAGTTCTAGTTCAACTGTACTGCTGGTGTACGTGGTTAAAAGTTCTAGTTCAACTGTACTGTAGGTGTACGTGGTTAAAAGTTCTAGTTCAACTGTACTGTAGGTGTACGTGGTTAAAAGTTCTAGTTCAACTGTACTGCTGGTGTACGTGGTTAAAAGTTATAGTTCAACTGTACTGTAGGTGTACGTGGTTAAAAGTTCTAGTTCAACGGCACTGCTGGTGTACGTGGTTAAAAGTTCTAGTTCAACTGTACTGTAGGTGTACGTGGTTAAAAGTTCTAGTTCAACTGTACTGCTGGTGTACGTGGTTAAAAGTTCTAGTTCAACTGTACTGCTGGTGTACGTGGTTAAAAGTTCTAGTTCAACTGTACTGCTGGTGTACGTGGTTAAAAGTTCTAGTTCAACTGTACTGCTGGTGTACGTGGTTAAAAGTTCTAGTTCAACTGTACTGCTGGTGTACGTGGTTAAAAGTTCTAGTTCAACTGTACTGCTGGTGTACGTGGTTAAAAGTTCTAGTTCAACTGTACTGCTGGTGTACGTGGTTAAAAGTTCTAGTTCAACTGTACTGCTGGTGTACGTGGTTAAAAGTTCTAGTTCAACTGTACTGCTGGTGTACGTGGTTAAAAGTTCTAGTTCAACTGTACTGCTGGTGTACGTGGTTAAAAGTTCTAGTTCAACTGTACTGTAGGTGTACGTGGTTAAAAGTTATAGTTCAACTGTACTGCTGGTGTACGTGGTTAAAAGTTCTAGTTCAACTGTACTGCTGGTGTACGTGGTTAAAAGTTCTAGTTCAACTGTACTGCTGGTGTACGTGGTTAAAAGTTCTAGTTCAACTGTACTGCTGGTGTAAGTGGTTAAAAGTTATAGTTCAACTTTACTGTAGGTGTACGTGGTTAAAAGTTCTAGTTCAACGGCACTGCTGGTGTACGTGGTTAAAAGTTCTAGTTCAACTGTACTGCTGGTGTACGTGGTTAAAAGTTATAGTTCAACTGTACTGCTGGTGTACGTGGTTAAAAGTTCTAGTTCAACTGTACTGCTGGTGTACGTGGTTAAAAGTTCTAGTTCAACTGTACTGCTGGTGTACGTGGTTAAAAGTTCTAGTTCAACTGTACTGCTGGTGTACGTGGTTAAAAGTTGTAGTTCAACTGTACTGTAGGTGTACGTGGTTAAAAGTTCTAGTTGAACTTTACTGCTGGTGTACGTGGTTAAACGTTCTAGTTCAACTGTACTGCTGGTGTACGTGGTTAAAAGTTCTAGTTCAACTGTACTGCTGGTGTACGTGGTTAAAAGTTCTAGTTCAACTGTACTGCTGGTGTACGTGGTTAAAAGTTCTAGTTCAACTGTACTGCTGGTGTACGTGGTTAAAAGTTCTAGTTCAACTGTACTGCTGGTGTACGTGGTTAAAAGTTCTAGTTCAACTGTACTGCTGGTGTACGTGGTTAAAAGTTCTAGTTCAACTGTACTGCTGGTGTACGTGGTTAAAAGTTCTAGTTCAACTGTACTGTAGGTGTACGTGGTTAAAAGTTCTAGTTCAACTGTACTGCTGGTGTACGTGGTTAAAAGTTCTAGTTCAACTGTACTGCTGGTGTACGTGGTTAAAAGTTCTAGTTCAACTGTACTGCTGGTGTACGTGGTTAAAAGTTCTAGTTCAACTGTACTGCTGGTGTACGTGGTTAAAAGTTCTAGTTCAACTTTACTGTAGGTGTACGTGGTTAAAAGTTCTAGTTCAACGGCACTGCTGGTGTACGTGGTTAAAAGTTCTAGTTCAACTGTACTGCTGGTGTACGTGGTTAAAAGTTCTAGTTCAACTGTACTGCTGGTGTACGTGGTTAAAAGTTCTAGTTCAACTGTACTGCTGGTGTACAAACATCTCTCTGGTAAGAAGAGTGGCGGGGGCGTATGCCTCATGACTAACGGGACATGGTGTGATGAAGGAAACATACAGGAACTCAAATCCTTCTGTTCACCTGATTTAGAATTCCTCACAATCAAATGTAGACCGCATTATCTTCCAAGAGAATTCTCTTCGATTATAATCACAGCCGTATATATCCCCCAAGCAGACACATCGATGGCTCTGTTAAAACGAACTTTATTTAACTCTTTGCAAACTGGAAAACATTTATCCGGAGGCTGCATTCATTGTAGCTGGGGATTTTAACAAAGCCAATCTGAAAACAAGACTCCCTAAATTTTATCAGCATATCGATTGCGCAACCAGGGGTGGTAAAACCTTGGATCATTGTTACTCTAACTTCCGCGACGCATATAAGGCCCTGCCCCGCCCCCTTTCGGAAAAGCTGACCACGACTCCATTTTGCTGATCCCTGCCTACAGGCAGAAATTAAAACAAGAGGCTCCCACGCTGAGGTCTGTCCAACGCTGGTCAGACCAAGCTGACTCTACACTCCAAGACTGCTTCCATCACGTGGACTGGGACATGTTTCGTATTGCGTCAGATGGGAATATTGACGAATACGCTGATTCGGTGTGCGAGTTC
The DNA here is from genome assembly GCF_023373465.1 of Oncorhynchus keta. NCBI lineage: Eukaryota > Metazoa > Chordata > Actinopteri > Salmoniformes > Salmonidae > Oncorhynchus > Oncorhynchus keta. The sequence continues at coordinate 53,674,792 of NC_068424.1, read as the reverse complement.
ATTAGAACGTGCGTCGAAGATGTCGTTCCCATAGCAACGATAAAAACATTCCCTAACCAGAAACCGTGGATTGATGGCAGCATTCGCGTGAAACTGAAAGCGCGAACCACTGCTTTTAATCAGAGCAAGGTGTCTGGCAACATGACTGAATACAAACAGTGCAGCTATTCCCTCCGCAAGGCTATTAAACAAGCTCAAGCGTCAGTACAGAGACAAAGTGGAATCTCAATTCAACGGCTCAGACACAAGAGGCATGTGGCAGGGTCTACAGTCAATCACGGACTACAAGATGAAATCCAGCCCAGTCACGGACCAGGATGTCTTGCTCCCAGGCAGACTAAATAACTTTTTGCCCGCTTTGAGGACAATACAGTGCCACTGACACGGCCTGCAACGGAAACATGCGGTCTCTCCTTCACTGCAGCCGAGGTGAGTAAGACATTTAAACGTGTTAACCCTCGCAAGGCTGCAGGCCCAGACGGTTAAAATCCCCAGCCGCGCCCTCAGAGCATGCGCAGACCAGCTGGCCGGTGTGTTTACGGACATATTCAATCAATCCCTATACCAGTCTGCTGTTCCCACATGCTTCAAGAGGGCCACCATTGTTCCTGTTCCCAAGAAAGCTAAGGTAACTGAGCTAAACGACTACCGCCCAGTAGCACTCACTTCCGTCATCATGAAGTGCTTTGAGAGACTAGTCAAGGACCATATCACCTCCACCCTACCTGACACCCTAGACCCACTCCAATTTGCTTACCGCCCAAATAGGTCCACAGACGATGCAATCTCAACCACACTGCACACTGCCCTAACCCACCTGGACAAGAGGAATACCGTATGTGAGAATGCTGTTCATCGACTACAGCTCGGCATTCAACACCATAGTACCCTCCAAGCTCGTTCATCAAGCTCGAGACCCTGGGTCTCGACCCCGCCCTGTGCAACTGGGTACTGGACTTCCTGACGGGCCGCCCCCAGGTGGTGAGGGTAGGCAACAACATCTCCTCCCCGCTGATCCTCAACACGGGGCCCCACAAGGGTGCGTTCTGAGCCCTCTCCTGTACTCCCTGTTCACTCCACGACTGCGTGGCCACGCACGCTCCAACTCAATCATCAAGTTTGCGGACTGGTGACACAACAGTGGTAGGCTTGATTACCAACAACGACGAGACGGCCTACAGGGAGGAGGTGAGGGCCCTCGGAGTGTGGTGTCAGGAAAATAACCTCACACTCAACGTCAACAAAACTAAGGAGATGATTGTGGACTTCAGGAAACAGCAGAGGGAACACCCCTATCCACATCGATGGAACAGTAGTGGAGAGGGTAGCTAGTTTTAAGTTCCTCGGCATACACATCACAGACAAACTGAATTGGTCCACTCACACTGACAGCGTCGTGAAGAAGGCGCAGCAGCGCCTATTCAACCTCAGGAGGCTGAAGAAATTCGGCTTGTCACCAAAAGCACTCACAAACTTCTACAGATGCACAATCGAGAGCATCCTGGCGGGCTGTATCACCGCCTGGTACGGCAACTGCTCCGCCTCAACCGTAAGGCTCTCCAGAGGGTAGTGAGGACTGCACAACGCATCACCGGGGCAAACTACCTGCCCTCCAGGACACCTACACCACCCGTTGTTACAGGAAGGCCATAAAGATCATCAAGGACATCAACCACCCGAACCACTGCCTGTTCACCCCGCTATCATCCAGAAGGCGAGGTCAGTACAGGTGCATCAAAGCTGGGACCGAGAGACTGAAAAACAGCTTCTATCTCAAGGCCATCAGACTGTTAAACAGCCACCACTAACAGTGAGTGGCTGCTGCCAACACACTGTCATTGACACTGACCCAACTCCAGCCATTTTAATAATGGGAATTGATGGGAATTATGTAAATATATCACTAGCCACTTTAAACAATGCTACCTTATATAATGTTACTTACCCTACATTATTCATCTCATATGCATATGTATATACTGTACTCTACATCATCGACTGCATCCTTATGTAACACATGTATCACTAGCCACTTTAACTATGCCACTTTGTTTACTTTGTCTACACACTCATCTCATATGTATATACTGTACTCGATACCATCTACTGTATGCTGCTCTGTACCATCACTCATTCATATATCCTTATGTACATATTCCTTATCCCCTTACACTGTATAAGACAGTAGTTTTGGAATTGTTAGTTAGATTACTTGTTGGTTATCACTGCATTGTCGGAACTAGAAGCACAAGCATTTCGCTACACTCGCATTTAACATCTGCTAACCATGTGTATGTGACAAATAAAATTTGATTTGATTTGATTAGTTCAACTGTACTGCTGGTGTACGTGGTTAAAAGTTCTAGTTCAACGGCACTGCTGGTGTACGTGGTTAAAAGTTCTAGTTCAACTGTACTGCTGGTGTACGTGGTTAAAAGTTCTAGTTCAACTGTACTGCTGGTGTACGTGGTTAAAAGTTCTAGTTCAACTGTACTGCTGGTGTACGTGGTTAAAAGTTCTAGTTCAACTGTACTGCTGGTGTACGTGGTTAAAAGTTCTAGTTCAACTGTACTGCTGGTGTACGTGGTTAAAAGTTCTAGTTCAACTGTACTGCTGGTGTACGTGGTTAAAAGTTCTAGTTCAACTGTACTGCTGGTGTACGTGGTTAAAAGTTCTAGTTCAACTGTACTGCTGGTGTACGTGGTTAAAAGTTCTAGTTCAACTGCACTGTTGGTGTACGTGGTTAAAAGTTCTAGTTCAACTGTACTGCTGGTGTACGTGGTTAAAAGTTCTAGTTCAACTGTACTGCTGGTGTACGTGGTTAAAAGTTCTAGTTCAACTGTACTGCTGGTGTAAGTGGTTAAAAGTTATAGTTCAACTTCACTGTAGGTGTACGTGGTTAAAAGTTCTAGTTCAACTGTACTGCTGGTGTACGTGGTTAAAAGTTCTAGTTCAACTGTACTGCTGGTGTACGTGGTTAAAAGTTCTAGTTCAACTGTACTGCTGGTGTACGTGGTTAAAAGTTCTAGTTCAACTGTACTGCTGGTGTACGTGGTTAAAAGTTCTAGTTCAACTGTACTGCTGGTGTACGTGGTTAAAAGTTCTAGTTCAACTGTACTGCTGGTGTACGTGGTTAAAAGTTCTAGTTCAACTGTACTGCTGGTGTACGTGGTTAAAAGTTCTAGTTCAACGGCACTGTTGGTGTACGTGGTTAAAAGTTCAAGTTCAACAGTACTGTAGGTGTACGTGGTTAAAAGTTCTAGTTCAAATGTACTGCTGGTGTACGTGGTTAAAAGTTCTAGTTCAACTGTACTGCTGGTGTACGTGGTTAAAAGTTCTAGTTCAACTGTACTGTTGGTGTACGTGGTTAAAAGTTCTAGTTCAACTGTACTGTAGGTGTACGTGGTTAAAAGTTCTAGTTCAACTGTACTGTTGGTGTACGTGGTTAAAAGTTCTAGTTCAACTGTACTGCTGGTGTACGTGGTTAAAAGTTCTAGTTCAACTGTACTGTAGGTGTACGTGGTTAAAAGTTCTAGTTCAACTGTACTGTTGGTGTACGTGGTTAAAAGTTCTAGTTCAACTGTACTGTAGGTGTACGTGGTTAAAAGTTCTAGTTCAACTGTACTGTAGGTGTACGTGGTTAAAAGTTCTAGTTCAACTGTACTGTAGGTCTACGTGGTTAAAAGTTCTAGTTCAACTGTACTGTAGGTGTACGTGGTTAAAAGTTATAGTTCAACTGTACTGCTGGTGTACGTGGTTAAAAGTTCTAGTTCAACTGTACTGCTAGGTGTACGTGGTTAAAAGTTCTAGTTCAACTGTACTGTAGGTCTACGTGGTTAAAAGTTCTAGTTCAACTGTACTGTAGGTGTACGTGGTTAAAAGTTCTAGTTCAACGGCACTGCTGGTGTACGTGGTTAAAAGTTCTAGTTCAACTGTACTGTAGGTGTACGTGGTTAAAAGTTCTAGTTCAACTGTACTGTAGGTGTACGTGGTAAAAGTTCTAGTTCAACGGTACTGTAGGTGTACGTGGTTAAAAGTTCTAGTTCAACGGTACTGTAGGTGTACGTGGTTAAAAGTTCTAGTTCAACTGTACTGTAGGTGTACGTGGTTAAAAGTTCTAGTTCAACTGTACTGTAGGTGTACGTGGTTAAAAGTTCTAGTTCAACTGTACTGTAGGTGTACGTGGTTAAAAGTTCTAGTTCAACTGTACTGTTGGTGTACGTGGTTAAAAGTTATAGTTCAACTGTACTGTAGGTGTACGTGGTTAAAAGTTCTAGTTCAACTGTACTGTAGGTGTACGTGGTTAAAAGTTCTAGTTCAACTGTACTGTAGGTGTACGTGGTTAAAAGTTCTAGTTCAACTGTACTGTAGGTGTACGTGGTTAAAAGTTCTAGTTCAACTGTACTGTTGGTGTACGTGGTTAAAAGTTCTAGTTCAACTGTACTGTAGGTGTACGTGGTTAAAAGTTCTAGTTCAACTGTACTGTAGGTGTACGTGGTTAAAAGTTCTAGTTCAACTGTACTGTAGGTGTACGTGGTTAAAAGTTCTAGTTCAACTGTACTGTTGGTGTACGTGGTTAAAAGTTCTAGTTCAACTGTACTGCTGGTGTACGTGGTTAAAAGTTCTAGTTCAACTGTACTGTTGGTGTACGTGGTTAAAAGTTCTAGTTCAACTGTACTGTAGGTGTACGTGGTTAAAAGTTCTAGTTCAACTGTACTGTAGGTGTACGTGGTTAAAAGTTCTAGTTCAACTGTACTGTTGGTGTACGTGGTTAAAAGTTCTAGTTCAACTGTACTGCTGGTGTACGTGGTTAAAAGTTCTAGTTCAACTGTACTGCTGGTGTACGTGGTTAAAAGTTCTAGTTCAACTGTACTGTAGGTGTACGTGGTTAAAAGTTCTAGTTCAACTGTACTGTAGGTGTACGTGGTTAAAAGTTCTAGTTCAACTGTACTGTAGGTGTACGTGGTTAAAAGTTCTAGTTCAACTGTACTGCTGGTGTACGTGGTTAAAAGTTCTAGTTCAACTGTACTGCTGGTGTACGTGGTTAAAAGTTCTAGTTCAACTGTACTGTAGGTGTACGTGGTTAAAAGTTCTAGTTCAACTGTACTGCTGGTGTACGTGGTTAAAAGTTCTAGTTCAACTGTACTGTTGGTGTACGTGGTTAAAAGTTCTAGTTCAACTGTACTGCTGGTGTACGTGGTTAAAAGTTCTAGGCACCTTGTTAATTAAAGGGTTGAAAATAAAGAGAAAACGCTATTCAGAGAATCAAAGCCAGGCAGACAGAGGCGCAGAGAGGGCCTGGAGTGGCCACTTGCCATCTGCATGGACCGTCCTAATCAAAGAGTAAATTCTCAGTGATGTACAGTATGTTTCAGCACTCTACCCCCTGAACTCACCTGAGGCTGAGATATAATGACTCACTGTAGACATGAAAATGAACATTGAGAAGAAGAAGCTTTGTCTTCAGGTTCCTACTGTAGCCGGTTGACCCACCGCTTTAACAATGAACTATCATTATTGGATGACGCTGACACTGACACACTGGTCACATGACACGTCTACAGCCAGGTACTCTACCTAGTTAGGAGAGCTATTATGCTCAAACCTTCAGGGGGACCAAGTTCTTCAGAGGGTCTTCATTTCGGACTGGTGCACTTTAGTTAGTTGCACACGTGTCAACAGAACATGGAGAGTACATGCACACTATGCAAAGAAGAGATCAAGAGCAAATTCAAGGGTAAAAAGAAATAGCACGATATTCTCTCTTCAACATGATCAGACTGGCACATCTTATGTGGATACTTGACATTCAGAGACCGATATGGTTACGCCACCTGTGTGAGCCTGTATTGTTGCTCCTCATTTGTTTCCCTGCTAATATCTTCTTTGTCCGCCTCCATCACAAAAGGTAGAAGTCTGTTTCTCTCGCCGAAGGAGACCCCCCCGCATAATTCCACTATCACCTCATTCCATACAAACAATCAGTGTGATCACTACATTTTTAGTTTAGGTCCCCGGATGGGAAAAAAAACCAACTTATGCTAATATGGGAGATGTTTTGGTGAGTGTGAATGAGATTGTTTCTCAGGCCCATTGGGAGCTTCTCTAATTGTTTACGATGCCACGTTGGGTGGTTATAACATGTCACAGGGGAGGCATCTCACCGGTAGAGAAATTCAAACATAATGGAGCTTTGATGAGTTGCGGTATATTTTATTTACATGTAATGAATCGCTTTGATTTGGTGCTTTCAGGAGCCAGGGCTGGGTAATTGAATTTTACATTCACGAATAAAGTTTGTGTTCTCTTATGGGCCCTCCTGGGTTTGTAGCACTGCTGGAGCAGACCTGAATCTAATTGATTTCCTCTGTGTCTTTGTTGGATCTTTGTGTGTAAATACTTCATCCTGCAGAGAAAGGAAGAAGTTGCAGGTTTATATCAAATAGCACTACTGGAGTTGGAGAGATTATTTGTCTGGATTTCTCAAGGTAAGATCCAGCAACTCATGCGTTTAACCTCCTATTCGCATACTGTCAAACTGAAAAGTTGACTTTGTGTCAAAATAATACTAATAGGAAAGGCCATACAGCACAGTCCTGTAAAGCTGATATCAAGGTGGCTGTACAATGTGTTACATTTCTTTTGTATCTCAGTGCGCAATAAGTGTTTCACATGATTTTCTAATGACTACCTCATCTCTGTACCCCACACATACAGTTGTCTGTAATGTCCCTCAGTCGAGCAGTGAATTTCAAACACAGAAGACCAGGGAGGTTTTCCAATGCCTCGTAAAGAAGGGCACCTATTGACAGATGGGTAAAAAAAGAAGAAGTAGACAGTGAATATCCATTTGAGCATGGTGAAGTTATTCATTACACACTGGATGGTGTATCAATACACCCAGTCAAAACAAAGATACAGGCGTACTTCCTAACTCAGTTACTGGAGAGGAGGAAAAACGCTCAGGGATTTCACCATGAGGCCAATGGGGATTTTAAAACAGTTACAGAGTTTAATGGCTGTGATTAGGAGAAGACTAAGGATGGATCAACATTGTAGTCACTTCACAATACTAACATGCATGACATAAGGAAGCCTGTTCAGAATAAATATTTTCCAAGACATGTATCCTGTTTGCAATAAAGCTCTGAAGTAATACTGCGAAAATGTTGGCAAAGAAATGTGTTTCTTTGCTGTCTGCAAAGCGTTATGTTTGGGGCAAATCCAACACAACATATCACTGAGTACCACACTCCATATTTTCAAGCATGGTGGTGGCTGCGTCATGTTATGGGTATACTTGTCATTGGTAAGGACTAGGGAGTTTTTTTAGGATAAAAAGAAACAATTAGAGCTAAGCACAGGCGAAATCCTAGAAGAACACCTGGTTCAGTCTGCTTTCTTACAGACACTGGCGATACATTCACCTTTCAGCAGGACAATAAGATGATACGCAAGGCCAAATATACACAGGACTTGCTAACTAAATCAAAGTCAAGTGAAATGATTGTGTTCCTAGCTCCAACTGTACAGTATTATTTAACAATTCACAACAATACAAACTATACAAACAAATCTAAAAGTAAAAGAATGGAATAATGAAATATATAAATATTAGATTCAGCAATGTCGGAGTGGCATTGACTAAAATACAGTAGAACAGAATACAGTATATACATATGATATAAGTAAAGCAGTACGTAAACATTATTTAAACATAATTAAAGTGACTAGTGTTCCATTATTAAGAGTCCAAGACTATGTATATAGGGTACCAGCCTATAAGGTGCAGGGTTGCATAACCGGGTGGAAGCTGGCTAGTGATGGCTATTTAACAGTCTGATGGTCTTGAGATAGAAGCTGTTTTTCATTCTCTCGGTCTAAGCTTTGATGCACATGTAATGGCCTTCTGGATAATAGCGGCGTGAACAGGCTGTGGCTTGGGTAGTTGATGTCCTTGATGATCTTTTTGGCCTTGCTGTGACATCGGGTGCTGTAGGTGTCCTGGAGGGCAGATAGTTTGCCCCCGGTGATGCGTTGGCCAGATTGCACCGCCCTCTGGAGAGCCCTGGGGTTGCGAGGGGTGCAGTTGCCGTACCAGGTGGAAGTACAGACCGACAGGATGCTCTCAATTGTGCATCTGTAAAAGTTTGCCAACTTTCTTCAGCCTCCTGAAGTTGAAGAGGCTCTGTTGCGCCTTCTTCACCACACTGTCTGTGTGGGTGGACCATTTTAGATCGTCAGTGACATGTATGCCGAGGAACTTGAAGCTTTCCTCCTTCTCCTCTGCGGTCCCGTCGATGTGGATATGGCCGTGCTCCCTTTGCTGTTTCCTGTAATCCATGATTAACTCCTTTTTGATTTGTTGACATTGAGTGAGAGGTTATTTTCCTGGCACCACTCTCCCAGGGCCCTCACCTGTAGGCTGTCTCGTCATTGTTGGTAGTCAAGCTTTCTACTGTTGTGTCGCCTGCAAATTTGATGATTGAGTTGGAGGATGGATGAACATGCAGTCATGGGTGAACAGGGAGTACAGTGGGGCCCCAGTGTTAAGGATCAGCGAAGCGGAGGTGTTGTTTCCTACCTTCACCACCTGGGGGCTGCCCGTCAGGATGTCCAGGACCCAGTTGCACAGGGCGGGGTTCAGACGCAGGGCCCCGAATTTAACGATGAGCTTGGAGGGTACTATTGTGTTGATTGCTGAGCTATAGTCAATGAACAGATTTCTTACATAGGTATTCCTCTTGTCCAGATGGGATAGGACAGTGTGCAGTGTGATGGCAATTGCATCATCTGTGGACCTATTGGGGTGGTAAGCAAATTAAAACTGGTCTAGGGTGTCAGATAAAGTAGAGGTGATATTATCCTTAACTAGCCTCTCAAAGCACTTCATGATGACTGAAGTGAGTGCTACTAGTAGTCATTTAGTTCAGTTAGCTTTGCTTTTTGGGTACAGGAACAATGGTGGCCATCTTTAAGCAAGTGAGGACCACAGACTGGGATTGGGAGAGATTGAATATGTCCGTAAACACTCCAGCCAGCTGGTCTGGCATGCTCTGAGGACACGGCTAGGGACGCAGTCTTGTCCGGCAGCCTTGCGAGGGTTAACATGCTTAAATGTCTTACTCACGTCGGCCATGGAGAAGGAGAGCCCACAGTCCTTGGTAGCGGGCCGTGTCAGTGGCACTGTGTTATCCTCAAAGTGGGCGAAGAAGGTGTTTAGCTTGTCCGGAAGCAAGACTTCAGTGTCCGCGACATGAATGGTTTCCCCTTTGTAGTCCGTGTTTGACTGTAGACCCAGCCACATACGTCTCGTGTCTGAGAGTCTACCAAGATGAAATTGAATGTTCCTGAGTGGGCTAGTTAATGTTTTTATTTAAATCAGTGTGTGTGTGTGTGTGTGTGTGTGTGTGTGTGTGTGTGTGTGTGTGTGTGTGTGTGTGTGTGTGTGTGTGTGTTCTTCTTTGCAGTCCTGTTTAAAGCTGAAATCTGCATTAAGGGAAACAGCGCCACTGGTTGCCCTGGGAACATTTTTTGTTTTGTACATACCCCGCTGTTCTGTCGTGTGCAATAATGTCAGAGGGTAAAAAACCGTGTTAGTTGTTTGTAACGTCTTTGTTGTTCGAGTATTGCAAACGGACGTGTCAGTTTCACCGCTACGGATTCCACCTTTAAAGACCCCACCACCACACTGCTGCCGTGAAAAGTGAGAGACAGAAGATTAGCCCCGTGTGGGGTTGTCATTTAGCCATTCCTTTATTCTACAGATGTGTCCCTCTTCACCACTAAATGACCCTGACTCCCTGTCGCTGGATAAAAGACTCCATTACCACTGACACAGGCCCTAATGATGTGGACACACAAGCCAGCTGTCAATCACCTAGTCCATCAAAAACTCATTTTCCCAAGGAGCACTGGGGTCAGGACGAGTCTGAAGCAGGCAGACTCCCTCACACTCGCTCTCACTCAACAGTTAGTATTCCCCACTTTTTTGGAGGGACAGACATTTATTTTGAAAGACTGTCACTCCAAATGAATAGCAAGAACTTCAGACAGGCAAAGCCAAAAACACAAGTTAGATCAAAGCACAGAGTTGGAGTCATTCTGCTAACTTCTCTTCAGTCACCTGCACTACTTCTCAGGGCAAAGCCCTTCCTCCCGCATCACACACAAAGGCAGAGACAGAGAGACAGAGAGGAGAGAAAGAGGGAAATAAGGGGAGAAAGAGAGAGGAGGGAGAGGGAGGAAACAGTGTGTTTGATGGATGGTTACCTGGAGAGATGCCAGCACCCCGTCAGAGCCATCACCACTGTTTACTTATGATATTGATTGTTGTAGAGGGTAATTATGAGTGGTGTGTGAGAGAGCGCCGGGGCCACGGACCCCTGGGTTCAGTCAGAACAGAGAAGAGAAGTCCACTAATGACATCTCCTGCACGTACCACAGAGGAACCCAGAATAGACTTTGTAACCACAACAATGGAGGAATACAGTGACTTACCAATGAATCACCAAACCAAAGATTGACAAGAGAACACAGTGAGGGTCCTGGATGTTGTAATATTCATTCACAACGTCAAACGGACAATTCCTTTCATCAGGGAATGACTGAGTGGTTGCTAACATCATTAACATGACGGTTGATATGTTTTTCTTAGGATCTGTGGGGGTTCAACATAGCTGCAAAATATGTGACAATTCCACATATTAACCGTGCCAACCCCATCTGTACGGAGTTGCTGTATGCTCATGAGAAAGCAGCAGTCTATGACCGTAATGAGCATTTGACCGACTTTGGAACGTGTCAATCACACACTGAAGTGTTATGTGGTCTTTTGCCAAATTCATGCTGTTGTGACTGAAATACACTGCACTGTTGCCATGGCGTTGTGTATCTCTAATCTATTTATTTATAATATACTCCGGTGCCTACCTGTTTGGATTTAGAATGACGTTTGGCACATCAAAACCTAACAAATCACAAATCCTTGTCTTAGCGTCTAATAATAACCTGATCAGCCCCAGCATGCTGCTGACACGTCCACCATTTTGTGCCTGTATGTGCTGCGTTTGACAGAGGCCCCTCAGGTGGTAGTCACATTGCTGTGAGGGGGATTAGACTAAATCTGTTGGCAAACACATGCACCATGCATTGTCTAATGTTGCTGTAAAGGGTCCCATGCTGGGACACACCGGGAGGAGGGACTGGGGGCCCGGCGTAGCGCCACCTAGCCTAGCGTAGCACAGTGCTCTTCATCTGAATTCTAGGAAGGCTTCAAGGAGGAACACATTATGAAACTGTGATAGACTCTAAACCCTTATTCATACATAATAAATTATTCATAGCTTTGTGAACTAAACTCAAAGTCAATGATAAATGCGATCGAGTCGCCATTGCGCTCCTCCACACTTCATTAGGTCCAGGCTGTGTGCTTGTGGAGACTAAAATGACAATAGAGAGAGAGAGAGAAACAGACAGATAGAGAGAGAGACAAAGAGAGAGAGAGAGAGAGAGAGAGAGACCGAAACAGAGAAAGAGAGAGATCACTGTAATCCAGAATATTATCATCACAAGGCTTTCTTATGCAAACATCGCAACCCAGAGTGACCCTTTAGAGCAACTGGCCCAGAAGCACCAACTAAATTAAACTGTTCCACCATCAATAAAAATACATTTTAAAAATAATAATAATCTCTATGAACATACACAAATTATTGGCAAAAGAAAATTCAGTTTAATGATCACAAATGTAAATGCTACCAAATTCTGAGCAAAGCTATCAAATTACCACAATACAAGCTCAAAGAATTCAAACTAAGGAAGACATTAACAATGTAAAGACTCAGTGACTATAGCCTGCCCATAGAGACAGGACACCACAGGAAAACATTGATGGTTAGAGAAGAAAGACTATGGGAGATTCTCAATTGGGAAAAAGTCTGTCCTCTACTCGACTCCTCCATCCCCTTCTCATCCTTGACCTGGAAACCAATAAGTAGTGGTTAGTGGTGGAGTATGTGGTTGATGGAGTATGTCAATTTGTTAGTAGGTGAATGAAGGAGTATCCTCCCGGCGGGCTAACGCGGAAGTGTTTTAAAATCTGAAACACCCCCTTTGAATCAGCTGTTGTTTTTTCGAAGGAGAAAAGCATGCACACATTTAAAAACGATAAACTACTTATCCTTGTATCTATAAAAATATCACTTTTTGGGAATCCACCCTTGTAAATGTCATTTCCTTGATGACAAGCGAGTGGAGAAGTAGTTTAATTTCATAAAATTACATCTGTTTCCACATTTCCTCTCCTTGCCTCCTTGCCTCCTCTCCTTCATTACCTTTGACCTTTTTCAAAACCAGGTAAGTAGAGGAGGGAGGAGAGGATGTGAGGATTCGAGCAAAACCAATTGAGATTCTCCCTATGGGGCCTCCCGGGTGGCGCAGTGGTTAAGGGCACTGTACTGCAGTGCCAGCTGTGCCATCAGAGACTCTGGGTTTGCGCCCAGGCTCTGTCATAACCGGCCGCGACCGGGAGGTCCGTGGGGCGACGCACTATTGGCCTTGCGTCGCCCGGGTTAGGGAGGGCTTGGCCGGTAGGGATGTCCTAGTCTGTTTGTTCTGTTTTTTTGTGAGTAATTGAGTAATTGTGAGTGTTAGCCATGTTAGCAGTTGATGTTATTCTTTAATAACACAGACCACAAAGCAAATCAGGGGTAGGAAAGTCATACGGGGAGGTAGGTGGTCATTCTCCCCTGTCCTCAGTGATGCTCTCTCAGTGATTCTCTCCTGTGGTTCCCTCCTGTGATTATCTCCCCAGAGCAAAGGGAGAGGATCTAGTTTTATAACCCAGCCCTAGCCTGTGGTTGACCAATTAGAAGTCCTTGCAGTACAACTGGGCCAACGGCCAAATAACAAGTATCCTTTTTCAGGCTCACTGTATAGACAAATTCCTCCCATGTCTCTGACCCATTGATAAATAACTCCCTATTACAGAAAAAAACACGATTTCCATTGATCGTTAATTCTATTGACTTCTCGTCCTCTTGATCTCTCATACTCTGTCTCTGAGTTGTGTACTTATCTTCAACTATTCTTATAGCCAGGAGCATGATGGAGAGGTGGAATGTGGAATTTAAATAATAACAAAAACTAAAATAACAATATTTGAAAACTTGACCCTCCCGTTGATCTTCTGGCAACCAACCCCTTCTTATGCCTGCACTTTGGTGATCAGATAACCTTTTACACGGAATGCTACTTCATCCAAACCAACGGTAATCTGATTGTCATTATCAAGTGTTCCTTTATAATAGCCCTGCAACATTTGTCCCTTCTGAGCCACCATAACCCCCCCCCCCTCTCAAAAGAACCCTATCAACTCAAACAATGAGTCACCATTAATTAAGCCTGCAAGGCCCGTGCATATGGACAGTGGAACCGTAGGAGAAAAGGCTTATAGAACACAATGCGTATTCCACCCTGACCTCTTCAATTCAATAATCACAATCTTAAATAGATCATTTTCTGTCGTTCTGTCACAGATGTAATTTTGAATTTGGGATGTTTATTTCCTTTCCAGAGAAAATTATGCTTTGATATAATAATATCCATGAGTCGTGGAGCATCACCCTGACAACCACTTCCTGTAAACACTCAGTTGCTGTTACCAAGGCAACAGGTGTCATTGATGGGAAGGGAATCGGTGATGTGAGCTTTTGTCCTCAGAGTGCAGATGTCACCGGGTCAGTTATGCAATGACGTGAATGCGCCTCAAAGAGCTGTGTGTGTGATGGACTAACAATGGAATGTGGCTGTGTAGGACGTGTCCTATGTGTGCTAAGTGTTTAAGTGCTCCATTATGAGTCCCAGCCAGGCAAGAGGAGGTCAATTATCTAATCACGTTAATAGGTTCTCCTGTGGCATGTGACGCTGTCCATCCAACCAGACGCCACCACCTCGTCTCAACACCTCACTCCAAAAAAGTGACATTTCCCAGCAACCCCTTTGAGCAAAATGTCAGGATTCAAACAGCTGCAGCTAACACTGCCTAATATGCTGTGAGGGTGACATTTATAGGCCTCTGTCTGTCTGTCTGTCTGTCTGTCTCCCAAGCCCCTTTCTTTTCCTTTATTGGAGACAGTTGTTGGCTTGATAAACCAAATGCTCTCACAAAAGGGACATTTAGCTGAATTTGACATCTTGCTGGTGTAATTTTGTTCAGCCTATTTCTGTTATGCTTCTTTTTTTTAAAACTTGTCTTTACACAACTTTCCTTTTATTGCGATGTCTAACATATAATTGTTGGGAGTGGTAGAATCATTACCGTTAGACAATGTAACAAACTTGTATGAACCACAACATTGCCAGAAATAAGTGATTAGGGAACTTGGTCAGTCCAATAGTAGTGTATTGAAAGGAGTTCAGCATAAACAACAAAACAATGATTCAATCATCAACAACAAATGAATAGTCCTGTCAGAGCTAAAAGTCCAAGTTTACAAAGTAACTGAAACCCGGAATCCTCACCTCTGGTTGAGTCTTTATAAGGAAATCCAAGTCCAAAGTAGTACTTGTAATCCAACAGAAAAACCTTTAACAATGGAAGAAAACAATTCCAATGCACCTGGGGTGGCAGGTAACCTAGTGGTTAGAGTGTTGGGCCAGTAACCGAATCAAACCTGGATCAAATCCCTCAGCTAACACGAGACACATCGGCCATTCTGCCCCTGTTACCTGGCAGGCTGTCATTGTAAATAATAATTTGTTCTTAACTGACTTGCCAAGTTAAATAAAAGTTCAATTAAAACACTCAAAAAAGTAACAAAGTAATACTTTAACAGGACAAGAAATGTGATGCCTTCTGAACTATTCAATGTCTATTTTTCCATTAATAAGCAGTGTGAATACTGGTGAAGGTCACCTGAAATATCCATTTACAGTAAACAATGCTAGGCTCTCCTAAAACTATAGACAGGCGGGGAGTTCATCAACAAAACCGATATGCATGAGACCACGAGGTTAAAAAAACAACGGTGTTGGCTGACAATTAAAGGATTGTTTACAACATTTAAGCTCTATTCCCACTGCACATGTTTATTGAAAACACACATACAGTACATTTGCCCAATAAGCACCTGTCAGTCTTTGAAATACAATGCTACAGTTGTCGTTTCGCTAGCTACCTAACCTTAGCCATAGGATAGATGTGACAAGCAAACCTCTTAGGCCGCCCCATCCCGCATGCAAAAGATGGTAAGAGCAATGCAAGTAACTGAAACAAGCCGTCTCCAATTCACCACACAGCAGCTTCTAGTCATTGCTGCTAGCCATGTGTGACAAAACCAGAGCCTTTTACCTCTGAGTTGCAGACACATTTTTGTTGTGACATTGTCAAGTCACCCATCAATGGGCCTGCAGTCTAATTTGAGATAGCACCTGTGGTCAGTGGTGTAAAGTAATGAAGTCAAAATACTTTGAAGTCCTACTTAAGTTGTGTTTTGGGGTATCTGCACTTTACTTTACAATTTATATTTTACTTTTACTTTTACTCCACTACATTTTACATACAATTTTCCCATACACCCAAAAGTTGGTCAGGCAGGAGAGCAATATGGTCCAATTCATGCACCTATCAATATAATGCGTGATCATACCTACTGCCTCCGATCTAGTGGACTTACTAAACACATATCTAAACACAAATACTGCATTTGTAAATTATGTCTGAATGTGCCCCTGGCTGTCTGTAAATTAAAAAAAGACCAGAAAATTGTGCTGTCTAGTTTACTTAATATAAGGCATTTGATGTATAGCATTTACTTTAAACTTTTACTCAAGTATGACAATTTAGTATCTTTCCCAACACTCAACTTACAGTTGAAGTCGGAAGTTTACATACACTTAGGTTGGAGTCATTAAAACTAATTTTTCAACCACTCCACACATTTCTTGTTAACAAACTAAAGTTTTGGCAAGTCGGTTAGGACATCTAAGTCATTTTTTCAACAATTGTTTACAGATAGATTATTTCACTTAAAATTCACTGTATCACAATTCCAGTAGGTAAGAAGTTTACATACACTAAGTTGACTGTGCCTTTAAACAGCTTGGACAATTCCAGAGAATTATGTCATGGCTTTAGAAACTTCTGATAGGCTAATTGACATCATTTGAGTCAATTGGAGGTGTACCTGTGGATGTATTTCAAGGCCTACCTTCAAACTCAGTGTCTTTTTGCTTGACATCATGGGAAAATCAAAAGAAATCAACACAAGACCTCAGAAAAAAAATTGTAGACCTCCACAAGTCTGGTTCATCCTTGGGAGCAATTTCCAAAAGCCTGAAGGTACCACGTTAATCTGTACAAACAATAGTATGCAGGTATAAACACCATGGGACCACACAACCGTCATACTGCTCAGGAAGGAGACGCGTTCTGTCTCCTAGAAATGAACGTACTTTGCTGCGAAAAGTGCAAATCAATCCCAGAACAACAGCAAAGGACCTTGTGAAGATGCTGGAGGAAACAGGTACAAAAGTATCTATATCCACAGTAAAAGGAGTCCTATATCGACATAACCTGAAAGGCCGCTCAGCAAGGAAGAAGCCACTGCTCCAAAACCGCCATAAAATAGCCAGAGTACGGTTTGCAACTGCACATGGGGACAAAGATCATACCTTTTGGAGAAATGTCCTCTGGTCTGATGAAACAAAAATAGAACTGTTTGGCCATAATGACAATCGTTATGTTATGAGGAAAAAGGGGGAGGCTTGCAAGCCGAAGAACACCATCCCAAGCACGGGGGTGGCAGCATCATGTTGTGGGGCTCCTTTGCTGCAGGAGGGACTTGGGAACTTCACAAAATAGATTGCATCATGAGGTAGGAAAGAACTGAAGAACTGAAAAAGTGTGTGCGAGCAAGGAGGCCTACAAACCTGACTCCGTTACACCAGCTCAGTCAGGAGGAATGGGCCAAAATTCATCCAACTTATTGTGGGAAGCCCGTGGAAGGCTATCTGAAAAGTTTGACCCAAGTTAAACAATTTAAAGGCAATGCTACCAAATACTAATTGAGTGTATGTAAACTTCTGACCCACTGGGAATGTGATGAAATAAATAAAAGCTCAAATAAATCATTCGCTCCACTCTATCTATTCTGACATTTCACATTCTTAAAATAAAGTGGTGATCCTAACTGACCTAAGCCATGGACTTTTTACTAGGATTAAAGGTCAGGAATTGTGAAATTACTGATTTTAAATGTATTTGGCTAAGGTATATGTAAACTTCCGACTTCAACTGTAAGTACATTTAAAACCAGATATTTTAGATTTTTACTCTCTATCTATCTCTCTCTTGCACTCTTTCTCCATTTTTTGAGTATTAATTGTGAATGGATGCATATATTTGGATATTTTATTGAATATAATTTTTTTTCATTATTCCCTGCTTCCGACACTCCAGCAAAACCAATTATTGTCTTCCAGTTCCTCTGGGTTGCTATAGGGACGATTGAGTTAGAATTTGAAGCGAGAGTGAATGTGTCCTTGCATTTACAAAACATGATGAGCTTTCGTTCTCCCTCTTGTTTTCAACCACCGCCCAGCTGAACAGATCATGAAAACACTCAGGATATAAAACATATCTTCAAAAACCTCATCCTCTAGTCAAATCTCTCTCCGTATGAACCGTCTATCATTCTCCGTTTTTCAACCCTCTCTCTGTCCCCTCTCTCTCCCCCTCGTCTCCATTTCTTCCTTTTCCATTTCTTCTCTCCTGGCATTTTTCTGTGTGGATTCATGTGAAACTGCTATCTCGAAGCAAAACAGGAAATGGAGCAATTTACTCGGTGAGAGTCTGATGATGTGGAGCATGAATATGTCCGGCTGAGAGGGTAATGACGTCTGAAAAGGTCCCTCCTCTCCTCTGCTCTGCTCTGCTCTCTCCTCGGCTGAAGAGCCTTTCTCAGGCATTTCTATTTTCAAACGCCCCCCCCCCTCTCTCTCTCTCTCTCTCTCTCTCTCTCTCTCTCTCTGTCCCCATGTATCTCTGTTTCTCTCTTTCTCTCTCTCCCTCTTTTGCTCTCTCTTCCACTCTCTCTTTCGCTCTCCTTTTCTATTTCTATGTTCTATGCCTTCAGAAAGTATTCATACCCCTTGACCTATTCCATATTTAGTTGTATTACAGCCTTAATAAAAACATTTTTTTTTTAAATTACATATCTGTATATAGTTTTTTACATATTTTAAAAAGATGTGTATTGGGGGAGAAGGGCCATGGTCAGGGAGGTGACCAATAACCCGATGTTCACTCTGACAGAGCTCCAGGATTCCTCAGGAGATGGGAGAACCTTCCAGAAGGACAACCATCTCTGCAGCACTCCACCAATCAGTCCTTTATGGTAGAGTGACCAGATGGAAGCCACTCCTCAGTAAAAGGTGCATGACAGCCCACTTGGAGTTTGCCAAAAGGCACCTAAAGACCATTCAGACCATGAGAAAGAAGATTTTCTGGTCTGATGGAAACTAAATTGAACTGAATGCCAAGCGTCACATCTGGAGGAAACCTGGCACCATCCCTATATTGAAGCACGGTGGTGGCAGCATCTTGCTGTGGGGATGTTCTTCAGGGGCAGGGACTGGGAGACTACTCATGATCGAGGCAATGATGAACGGAGCAAAGTACAGAGAGATTCTTGAAAACCTGCTCCAGAGTGCTCAGGACCTCAGATTGGGGTGAAGGTTCACCTTCCAACAGGACATTGACCCTAAGCACACAGCCAAGACAACTCAGGAGTGGCTTCGGGACAAGTCTCTGAATGTCCTTGAGGGGTCCAGCCAGAGCCTAAACTTGAACCCGATCGAACATCTCTGGAGAACACTGAACAAATCTGTGCAGCAATGCTCCCCATCCAACCTGGCAGAGCTTGAGAGGATCTGCACAGAAGAATGGGAGAAACTCCCCTAATACAGGTGTGCGAAGCTTGTAGCGTCGTACCCAAGACGACTCCAGGCTGTAATCGCTGCCAAACGTGCTTCAACAAAGTTCTGGTTAAAAGGTGTAAAAAATTATGTAATTGTTACATTTCAGTAAAGAAACATTTTTTAAAGTCTAAAAAACTGTTTTTGCTTCGTCATTATGCGGTATTGTGTATAGATTAATGAGGGAATAAAAAAAAAAAAAATTTAGAATGAGGCTGTAACCCATCAAAATGTGGAAAAAGTCAAGGGGTATGAATACTTTCCGAAGGCACTGTACGTGTATGTATACACCACAGGTCAAAAGTTTTAGAACACCTACTGATTCCAGGGTTTTTCTTTATTTTTGCTATTTTCTAAATAGTAGAATAATAGTGAAGACATCAAAATGATGAAATACACATATGGAATCATGTAGTAACCACATTTTGTTTTAAACAAATCAAAATCTATTTTATATTTGAGATTCTTCAAGTAGCCAGGTTTTCCTTTGGGATTTTGCCTGTGCTTAGTTCAATTTTGTTTATTTTTTTTGTCCTGAAAAACTCCACAGTCATTAGAGATTACAAGCATACCCATAGCATGATGCAACCAACACTATGCTTGACAATATGGAGAGTGGTACTCAGTAATGTGTTGTGTTGGATTTGGCCCAAACATTACCACATTTTTTGCAGAATTACATTAGTGCCTTGTTGTAAACAGGATCCATGTTTTGGAGTATTTTATTCTTTACAGGCTTTCTGTCATTTAAGTTAATATTGTGGCGTAACCACAATGTTGTTGATCTATCCTCCGTTTTCTCCTATCACAGCCATTAAACCCTTCAACTGTTTTAAAGTCACCAGTGGCCTCATGGTGACATTCCTGAGAGGTTTCCTTCCTCTCTGGCAACTGAGTTAGGAAGGACGCCTGTATCTTTGTAGTGACTGGGTGTGTATTGATACACCATCCAAAGTGTAATTAATATATTTGCCATGCACAAAAGGATATTCAATGTCTGCTTTTTATATATTTTTTTTACTTCTTACCCATCTACCAATAGATGCCCTTCTTTGCGAGGCATTGGGAAAGTTCCTGCTCTTTGTGGTTGAATCTGTGTTTGAAATTCACTGCTCGACTGAGGGACCTTAGAGATAATTGCATGTGTGTGGTAAAGAGATGAGGTAGTTATTCAAAAATGATCTTAAGCACTATTATTGTACACAGAGTGAGTCCGTGCAACTTATTATGACTTCTTAAGCAAATCTTTACTCTTGAACTTATTTAGGCTTGTCATAACAAAGGGGTTGAATACTTTTTGACGAAGACATTTCAGTTTTAAATGTTTAATTAATTTATAAAAACATAATTCCACTTGACATTATGGGGTGTTGGCCAGTGACGAAAATATATTTTTTAAATTCAGGCTGTAAAACAACAAAATGTGGAAAAGGTCAAGGGGTGTGAATACTTTCTGAAGGAGCTGTAAATTCTCTCTCTCTCTCTCTCTCTCTCTCTCTCTCTCTCTCTCTCTCTCTCTCTCTCTCTCTCTCTCTCTCTCTCTCTCTCTCTCTCTCTCTCTCTCTCTCTCACTTTATGTGCTGAAAAAGACACTTCTAGAGAAAATAAATGACCTCCATCTCCCTCTTTCTCCTCCACACTGTGGCCTGCTCTGAACCACAACTCAAGCAACCCGAGCTGCAAATGACCTCTGAATGCAGCAACGTAGCAGGGTGACTATCTGGTCACAACACTTGTTGTTAGGTCTGAAAAACACTCCTTAAAGTAGTTCTGCTCATCCAAACTTGGCCAGTCAACAGACGAATGGCCAGAAATAATGGCACACTTTACTCCAGCTGATTAACAAATCAATTGAACATAATTCAGTAAAGGATGGAGAGGGATCCTGCAAAGACGGGGGCGGTGTGAGGACTGTCTTAGAGTGGTTTGGGGGGTTTGCTGGCCTGGATTCAGTCCCTTGTGAGTGTGTGTGATGGTGTGTGTGTGTGAGCATGCATGTGTGTGTATTTGTGGTGCGTGTTTCGGGCGTGTTGGTGAGTGAGCTCACATTGGTGTTTGTGCGTTCATCAGTGTTTATGTGTCTGTGAGTGTCCGTCTGTGTGTGTGTGTGTGTGTGTGTGTGTGTGTGTGTGTGTGTGTGTGTGTGTGTGTGTGTGTGTGTGTGTGTGCACGCGCCGGTATGTGTGTGTGTAGTGAGCAGTGGGTCTGGTCATTAACACTGACCTTATTGGCTGCATTCCCTAAGGACTCTGGGCTGATAGCTTGTATTTCCTCATCTCCACTTCCTGTAATGACTTGATAACGTGCTCAAGGTTAACATGTGGATTTTGATCAATTAAACGGCTTCTCTCCCTGTTTCTCCCCTTTCTCGCGCTCCAAAGTAAAGTTTCTCATAATGTATATGAATGCCCTGTAGAATTAGTTGATTAAATCCATTCATTTTGGACGTGGAACGTGACATTTCCATTCAAATAGTTGTAATGCTAATGTCTGTGGTGTGGCTGTGTAGAGTGTATTGTGGGGAATGGAAACAGCTGGCGCTGGTTACGGACAGGAGCCTCACCCAGTCATGGTTTAAACATGGAGGACAAAGTGAATACATGCAGCA
>NC_068424.1:53618206-53650706 GCF_023373465.1 Oncorhynchus keta | reverse complement strand
GGGAGGGAGGGAGGGAGGGGGGGAGGGAGGGAGGGAGGGAGGGAGGGAGGGAGGGAGGGAGAGGGAGAGTGTGTGTGTGTTAGTGTGTGTGAGAGAGAGAGAGAGAGAGAGAGAGAGAGAGAGAGAGAGAGAGAGAGAGAGAGAGAGAGAGAGAGAGAGAGAGAGAGAGAGAGAGAGTGGAAAAGTGGAAAATTCATCTTTAGTTTTTTATTTTCTCAAACTCTAAAGGTAAAACCGAGATTCAAGCCAATGTCTTAAAGGTCAACGACCCCTTAAAACCAACTTCTCTGGTTTTAAACGGCCTATGTGGCACCAATATGAGTAAAAAACATTAATTCTAGTCTCAAAATTGACTACAAAGTATAAATAGGATAATTTTGGTCATAAAGTCAGTTTTTTCCAAAAACATACATTTGTAAGTGAGTTTGTCACAGCTTACTGGAGGATTGGGTATGGATTACTTATATGCCCACTTTTTGCCATTGATGCCCAATTACCCAGAGACAACACTTTGTGGTCCTCCCCCATCTGCCGTGTGGACATTTGTTATCAAGTATGCATATGGGTGAATCGCACGCACATTTCGCTCTGTAAATATGAGTGAAAATGGACTTCCAGAAAGTTGGTGAAATTTCCAATGCATTTCAAAAACATTGCCAGATAGCCAGAAATGGATTGCATGTAACATGGTCACTGCTGCAGGCTTGGTAACCTTCAAACCACTGGTGTTGGTGAGTACATTAGCTAAGTAGACAGACCATTTGCATTTAAGGTCAATATGGGGCAGGCACTTGGATACTAGCTTGCAAGCTAATCATAGGATTAAGCCAGGTTGCTTTCAATAATTTTCAATTCGAACTGGCTAGCTAACGTTAGCTAGCTAGACAAATCATTTGAACTCGGACAAAAAATGATTTGCAAGTGAGGTAGCTAGCTAGACAAATCATTTGGTAGCTAGCTAGTCAGCATTCAGGGACTTCATCTGCTAACCCAAAACAACATGCCTGGTTGTAGTGTATTTTGTAGGGGCAAAGATAAATGAATGATGGTACTTGTCTACTACAAATATAGCTATGGCTCTGGCAGCAGATAGCAAAACGTATCAGCAAGCATTCAGCAATTAACACAGCTAGTTGTATTGTAATAGCGTCAGCGTCACCAGCCTGACTAGAGAAAGTTATTTTTCATGCTATATGTTTATTGAGTGAAAATATTGAATTTTATTCACAGGCTCCATACAACACCGGGTGGATTTGATGTGCAGCGGTGTCATGGTAGCCTGGGGAGCCATTATTGGGCTTTATGGATCTCCAATATTGTCTGGGCTTGGTGTGCATAGCCAGTAATACACTTGTGTGACCCGGCGACCGATTCGTACATTAAACATTCTCCATTCAACATTTACATTGCATTCAGTCATCTAGCAGACACTCCCATTCACAGCAACCCACAAGAGCAACCATGGTCAAGCGCTCCACCCAAGGGCAGGTTGACAGATCTCCCACCAAATCAAATCAGGGACCAAAACCAGTGACCCCCCCCCCCACCCACACACACACACACATACAAATACCCCCCCATCTCCACCACACCCAGGTCACCTTCCCCCAAAATGCCAATAAGCAACAAAATGAACAAAAGACAAAACATGAAGGAAAACAACAACAGAAAACAGAATACATAAAGGACAACTGAAATCAAAACAGCAAGGCCGCCTGTATGCGTACTTTCTTAATGAAACCCCATTTTCCACCATCATGTTAGAGTGGCTAATGCCCAGGAATGCTACTTCCTGATGTTGTGCACTGTATTCAGCCAGGAGTAAACAACAGACTGTTGCAACCTGATAGTCTGAACGCGATGCGCAACATCCTGGACTAGCATACCTCGACATTAGCCACTCTAGCATGGTGGTGGAAAAGGATGTTTCAAAAGAAAGTGTGTTTTCCATGTTTTTTCTGACTTCTTGCCAATAAATAAAGAAAACAAATGATTGAATCTAGTTAAGGATGTCATGGAAGCCTTTGCAACCTGAATTGAGAATGTTTATGTACGAACTAGTCGCCTGGAGGATTACCGGCTGTGCACATCAAGCCCAGATGATAGTGGCGATCCATAAAGCCCACTAGTGGCTACCCAGGCTAACGTTGTGGGAACCCCCCTACCTTATCAGGAGATGTTACAGAAGTCCGAGGCAGTGGCCAGACACCAGTCCTACTTCAGAGTAATGGAGGACACTTGAATCAGGTTGGTCACATTTGATCTGGTCAATAGTCAAAATACTATCTGTCCCGGAATTCAACTTACCACCATTGATAATGTAATCAGTGGAGTGTGTGTATGTGTGTCTTGAATGTTGTAAGGAGGTGCCCCCTTCCAATGTACCCATGGACTACTCCTGGGCCCAAGTGAGTAATGTCAATCAGTCGGTGACACACTGGCACGTGTCTCTTGTGAATTAGCTGTGAATCAGAATCTCTGATTGGCTATGTTCAACCATGTATTTACTGTTGGCTTCCATGACTTTATGGTGACAGTTTTTCTCTCTCTCGCTCTCCTTCTGTGATCTAGGAGCTGGGCCAGATATAGGAATCAAAGTCATGCTCCTTATTGACCAGTATCTCTGACGAGAGGTGGCTGGAGCTGATTTACGCTGCCATGCCCATCAGCCATTGGCAAAATCCTCAGAAGGGATGAAAGGTTATTACTAATAAGACAGTACATCACAAGTTTTTTTGTAATATCACCCTTTCAATACATGTCAGTCATCAACATTTTCCACATTTTTCCACAGATGGGCGGAAGATATGCTTTTGAAAAGGAGTCCTCTGACTTAAAGACAGGTTTATACTGATGTCTGCATTGGGAGAGACCTTGCACTCTGCATAACAATTCTAAAATACATATCTATTACTTTGTATCATCTTTTGTTATTATTGAATGGGATGGTACTATCAATAAGTTCAGGAACTACACTTGTCTCATATTACTCTGTAGGCTATTGACCTCCTGGAGCTTTGCATTGGTCAGTAGCCCACAGACAGGTATGAGAAGAGTGCCATCCGCCTGCATCTCACATCAGCCTGTAGTTATTGAACTCTGCCTGCTGGACCCATGGATTGAGGCAAACTCTGTCATGTTAAGGATGGAGTGTCATCCACTCCACCCCACCTGCCACCCAAATGCACCTGTCCATAACCTGCAATACATTACATAGATGGAATGGAAGGGACTTCATCACTCACTGGAGACTTGAAGACAGAACCTCACCCAGAGAGCTGTGCATGTCAGTGTGTAATTAGATTAGACATTTTCCAACTGGTCAGAGCATGCTCTGAGTACGCGTCCTTGCAATCCATCTGGCGCCATGGCCATCTGAATGTTAACCTGTTTGAAGGTCTTACTCACATCAGCTACGGAGAATGAGATCACACAGTCGTCTGGAACAGCTGGTGCTCTCATGCATGGTTCAGTGTTGCTTGCCTTGAAGTGAGCATAAATGGAATTTAGCTCTTCTGGTACGCTCGTGTCACAGAGCAGCTCACGGCTGGGTTTCCCTTTGTAATTCATGATAGTTTGCGAGCCCTGCCACACACGGCGAATGCCAGAGCCAGCGTAGTAAGATTTGATCTTTGTCCAGTATTGACGTTTTGACTGTTTGACGGCTCGTCGGAGGTCATATAAGTGTCCGGATTATATCCCGCTCCTTGAAAGCGGAAGCTCTAGCCTTTAGCTCAGTGCGGATGTTGCCTGTAATTAATGGCTTCTGGTTGGGATATGTACATACGGTCACTGTGGGAACAAGTCGTCGATGCACTTAAGTCGGTGACTGATGTGGTAAACTCCCTAATGTTATCGTATTAGTCCCGGAACATATTCCAGTTAGATTAGCATCCACATCATCGGACCACTTCCATATCGAGTGTCACTGTTACTTCCCGTTTGAGTTTTTGCTTGTAAGCAGAAATCAGGAGGATAGAGTTATGGTCAGATTTGACAAATGGAGGGAGAGGGAGAGTTTGATTTGTGTTTATGTGTGTGGAATAAATGTGAAATAGAGTTTTATCATCTCTAGTTGTACAGGTGACATGCTAGTAAAACTGAGGTATGATGGGTTTCAGTTTCCCTGTAT
The DNA here is from genome assembly GCF_023373465.1 of Oncorhynchus keta. Lineage (NCBI taxonomy): Eukaryota > Metazoa > Chordata > Actinopteri > Salmoniformes > Salmonidae > Oncorhynchus > Oncorhynchus keta. The sequence continues at coordinate 53,646,574 of NC_068424.1, read as the reverse complement.
TAAAATCATCAGCCACAAGGGGCGCCATCTCTGGATATGCATTTTCTTGATTGCTTATGGTCCTATACAGCTTGTTGAGTGTTGTTTTAGTGCCCACATCGGTTTCTGGGGGTAAGTAGACAGCTACGAAATATATAGATGAAAACACTCTTGGTAAATACTGTAGTATAAGGTATTCTAACTCAAGCGAGCAACAACTCAAGACTTCCTTAACATTAGAGATTGCACACCAGCCGTTGTTAGCAAAGAGACATAACCCTATAGAAAAACCAGCCAGATGTACTGTACAGTATATTGTCCTTGTTGAGCCACGACTCCAAGTCGCGGGGATTCGGGCTTGTTCCAGAATGAGCAGAACATCTAAAACTGCAGACTCGTTGAAGTATAAAATCTTAGAGATTAGTGATTAGTGAGATTAGTGAAAATCCTTGAGATTAGTGATCCCTGTTCTGATGTCCAGAAGCGTTTTCGGTCATAGGAAATGATGGCACAAATATTAAGTATAAAAAAAGCTTAGATCAGTGTCAACAGAATTGGTCAGGAGCTTGTAGAACGACTGCTATCCATCTCTGCAGCTCCATCCAAATCCTAACAGCAGACATTAGAAGAGACTAGACAAAACTAGCCAGTTATAGATGATTGTGTTGTAGGACAGCTGAGCTGACTCAAGACCGTGCATTCAACTTGCAGTTAATACCGTTTCCACGTTAAACATCTATTTACATAATAATAACAATTATTTGGGGGCGGGTGCTTATATTTGTGTGTAATGGAAATGTGTTTTTTGCATATGCCAACTCCCCCTGAGACACTCGCAGAGATGTGGGGTCATGACCAGGGTCACCATTGTACAGCACACCTAGAGCAATTAGGGTTAACTGCCTTGTCCAAGGGCACAGCGACAGATGTTCACTTTGTCGCCTCTATACGAAACAGCGACCTTGCTTGACGTGATGAAATGTTGAAACTAAGTTGCAAGCTACTTTCGTAGCAAGGTGTTGTAGAACAAGTGTCGGATGAAACACATTCCAGACACTGGCTCTTTATATCTTGCCATAACTGATTTGACAGAGAAATATCATATAGATAGGATAGACAGCTACAGTTATGACCAAGCTATGCTAGGTAGCTGCTCACAGCTTGACTAAACATAAGGTCAGTGCAGGCTTTAGCCTACAAAGGTGATCACCAGTAGTGTAAAGTACATAAGTAAAAAATACTTTAAACTAGTACTTAAGTAGTTTTTTGAGGCATCTGTATTTTACTATACTATTCATATTCTTTGATTACTTTTACTTTACTACATTCCTAAAGAAAATACTCCATAGATTTTACCTGACAACCAAAAGTACCCATTACATTTTGAATGCTCAGGAGGACAGGAAAATTGTGAAATTCATGTACTTATCAAGAGAACAAGTGGTTATCCCTACTGCCTATTATGGTCTGGCGGACTCATTAAACACAATTAATATTTTATAAATAATGTCAGTGAAGGAATGTTCCCCCTGGCTATCTGTAAAAACATTTATCAAGAAAATGGTGGTCTGCTTTGCTTAATATAAGGAATTGGAAATGATTAATACTTTTACTTTTGATACTTAAGTATATCTAAAACCAAATGTTTTTAGACTTTTACTCAAGTACTATTTTACTTGAGTAACTTTCTATTAAGGTATCTATACTTTTACTCAAGTATGATAATTGGGTACTTTTTCCGACACTGGTGGTCACCAACCTTTTCGGAGTCAAGATCACTTTCACAGTCAAAAAGCAAGCCGTGATCTACCGCTCATTTAAAACATGACTTAAAAAATGTAACTTTTTTTTCACATTGTGCTTTCAAGACAATTTTGGGAATTTTGGAGAAAAAAAACGGGTCAAATCATGACATAAGTGAACTTCAGGTCGGATAGTTGGAGCTCTAGAAAGATGCCAGAGTTTCCGAGTTGGATGACCGTTCAAAAGATTGTTCCCAGTCGGATCTCGTTTTTCCCCTAATTCCCAGTTGTCGTGAACGCAACTGAAGTCGGAAGTCAGATTTCTTAGTTCCGAGATCCCAGTAGTTTTGAACACGGCACTGGTCTCAGCGGAGGTAGGGAGCAGCAGCGCGTCTGCCTCTCATGGTCCCTGCTCTCTCCTTCCTTTCCTACGGTGAGACTGACCAGAGAGAAGGGACACAGTCTTCCACCTGATGTCAAAACTTGACTCACACCGCATCTGCCTCAGGCACAAATTCATGTTGTTCCTATGATCAGAAAAAGTGAAATACTCCTCCATATTAAAATAGACACGACAAGCTGCTAATAATAATTCAAACGCAGGGCTATCAATACAGTTGGCTGCTCAGTCATTGCGGCTGCAGCGCTTGTGGAAGCCGAAGAGAAGCACGCTTTATGTTTTGTAATAGTGTTGAATCGAAACGGTGTTGACAGCGCTGAATAAAACTTAGACATGGACTCACTCATAAAAACAGCAGCTCCTGCTATAGTTTTGGTTTTAAAAGTTATGAAATCTCACTTAGGCCAGTATCACGACCCTGCTGTAGCCAGGTCAGCACAGTGATTTGAGCTATCCCATTGCCAGCGCAGTAGGCACACTTGATTTAGCCACAGATCTGCCAGTCCACTGGGTAGGCGGAGTTTGTCTTTTCAGACAAATTAAATGGTTGCGATCGACTGGTTGGTGACCACTGGCTTACGCATAGAACTTAATTAGCTGGCCATCTTGAGATGGCGAGTCACTCAACAGGAGGGGTGAAGTACTCAACTTCAAAACGTAGTTCCCTCCATAGCAAAGCTAGCTATGCTTACCTTGCTGCACTCACTACTGGCGACACGACCGCTAGACCCGATGTCGTGTTTTTGAGCATTAGCTGTGCTAGCTAACATCGCCATGACATCACCAACAAGTGTGATCTGGGATTTCTATTGGAGAATCAGTTTCTGCATATCTTCATACTGTACTGTATTTGATGCTGGGCAGTGTCTAGGGAGGTAATTCCCATAACCCAACAATGTGTGTATCTGAAGCTTTAACTCAGTGAACGGCACCCAGAGGAAGAGAAGCTGATATTCTTTTACACAGCCACAGTTGTTACTCCATGTTTCCCTCTTTCCCTGAGAGACATGTTGGCAGATCTTTCCACTCTGTGCCTTGTCTCTTGACCCTCGTCATTGTCACACCCTGTTTCACCTGATTTGTGCTTGCCTCCACCCCCACCAGGTGTCTCCTATTCTTCCCCATTATCCCCTGGGTATTTATACCTGCGTTTTATGTTTGTCTGTTGCCAGTTCGTCTTGTTTTGTCAGGTCTTACCAGTGCGTCTCCTGTTTCTCCTGTTCTCAAGTTCTTTCTGCCTGTCCTGAACCTGCCTGCTGTTCTGTCCCTGATTGACACTGCCTTGGATTACGAACCTCTGCCTGCCCTTTTTCCTGCCCCTTTGTTATAATAAATATTCTGAAAACCAAACTATCCTCCTCCTGCATCGGGGTCATATCCCGAGTCCTGATAGTCATTGTCCATTCAAACATTTATCAGACTTTAACGTCTAGTCGTGTCGACAGTGTCCCTGGGAGTGTTCTTGTGATATGTTTGCGTACTGATGAGGTAATATGAACAGTATCCCCTGTGCCTGCGTATTGGGGCTATCGGTTGGACAGTGTTTGAGCAGCTGTCCAGGTGGTAAATAGTCATGATGCTCGATAGCGCTGACAACGGCTGTTTGTTTGACCAGCCTTATCTTGTTTACTGGCCTCCACCAAGAGAATGCAGATAAGAGTTTTTTAATATACGCTACCGCACAGGACTGGACACCACCGGACATCTGAGGGGGAGAGAGTGAGTAATGAAGTAATTTAAAAAGTGCAAATCATTTGGAAAAATCATTTAAACGTGTCAAATCCAGAGATGGTGCAGTTAAATTAGGATCCTGAAGGAAACCCAATTATATAAGAACTGAGTAGGAAATTCCATATGTTCTAGAAAAGATACCCCCCTAGACAATCTATTTTATTAATTCATAAAAGCAGAAACCATTCAAATAGAAGAAAATTCCATTTGAGCGAGTCGGATTAGGGGTAAGAAATATTCAAATGAGTAGTGTGTCCATGGAAGCATCAATTTAATGGTAAGAGGAGACAGAGAGGAGGAGACGAGAGGAAAGGAGCAGCTAACTATGAGATCCCACCCTAGCTCAGGAATCACAATGACCCAACAGCGCTTTCCCCCCTCAATGTCACCTAAAAGTGTTTGAATGCCTAACTTGTAACCCCTCATACTGAGAGCCCTCCAGGAAATAGAGAACGAATCAATTAAAGCTGCTAGTCGGGTGTTCAGAGACGAGGGTTACTAGAAAGTAGGTGGCTAAATCTTGCTTCATGGTAATGCGCTGTTGCATTTCATACCAGGTTCCATTCCTGTTGTGGTTCTGTTCCATTTTGAGCCCTCCTTTTACAATCTCGAGTTGTGTTTTGAATTCTACTTCACGACTTTGTGTTGCTGCTTTTTGCCTGTCATTTTGTCGGTTCCAACAAAGCACCTTGACAACGCTCATACATTACAGACAACAGAGTATCGAAAGTTCCACCTCTCTAGCGGTCTGTCACAATAACTGTTATTTCTCTTTATTTGTCATCACTGTATAGTAAGTACAGAGAGTTGTTACTTTACTACTGCTCTATAAGTACTTGTTCCTTTCCTTTCTTATTCCTATTATTGTTTAACCTGCATTGTTGGTTAGGGTCTTGTAAGCAAGTATTTCACTGTACGGTCTACACCTGTTGTATTCAGCGCATTTGTCTAATAGCATTCGATTAGATTTCTGATTTGATCTGAATGGGAAGAGCGGTTATGGTGAGGGGTGAAGTGAAGGAGGGTTAAAGGGTTGAAGGTGGTGGAGGGGTGGAGGGCTGGGGGTTGAGTCCATGCTAAGTTGATGTCCAGGCCAGATGGCGGTCGTGGCGTGAAGCGTATGCCCCGTGACACACGGCTGCCGTCACATCTGCCACATGGCCGCCCAGTGGACACGTCTCAGGGGGTCACGCGTGTCACATGCACCAGGACACTCCGGGCCACGGGTAATCATGACTCTTCGTGTCCGTCAAACGAGAGGCCATCAGACCAGCACCACCCCACTGAGAGAAAGACAGAGAGAGAGGAGAGTTTCTGAATGAGACCGCAATTCACTTTAGCGTCGTTTGTCAGAGCTAGTTTCCAGAAGCAGGAGTGATTTGAGGCTATGGAAGGTCACATTGGCGTGCTGTTCTACTTTCCTGACACAATTAAACATGTTAGGGAGGTTGAGCTCTTTCTCTCCCTTTTCCAAATGGGCCGAACTGCATTACAAAGTCATTAAAAAGAAAATGTCTCAGAACAAACTGATAATATCTCTCTCTATCTTTTAGGAGAGAGCGGGAGAGGAAGAGAGAGTGAGTGAAAGGGAGATAGAGAGAGGGGAGGGGGGAGAGAAAAAAAGAGAAGGAGATTTCTCTCTTTTCCTCATGAATTCCTATTAAAACCCAATAATCTATTATTTTTTTTCTGTTTGAGGGGGAGGTGTGTTGAAGTTCATCTGGAGCAATAATGTGATTAGGGGGAGAGTGGACTTTTGCAGCCAACACAAGGTGAATAGGGACTGTGAAACACTGCTGCCATTAGCACTCTATTAGTGCTTACAAATAGGATTCACGGTATGTTGCCTGTAAAAACAATTGGCCAATGTTTCTTTCAAACAGCCCTATTTTTACCTCTGTCTTGTCGGCATTAGCCTTTTATATAGCCATTACTTTTGCCGGGAAGTAGCATGAAACATTTAACTTTGACCCTGTTGTTGCGAGCATTGTCGTGGTAACCAGACAGCTGCATGCTTAAATTCCTCCGTTTTAAATTCACAACTTTCGCTGCTTTCATTTAAATGAGCATGAGTAAATGAGCAGATTGCCATAGCCAACTTGTAAATCATTTGGAAATAATGACCTTGTACATTCCTGTTATGGTCAGAAAAATGTGTCTACTCATAACCTTGTCAGATATGTTCTGGTATCGTAATTAGATGGCACTGGCTAGACAAAGAAAACCATTATACTTTGTTTTATGCAGAGCCTAAAAAACATTAAGACTAACACAATTTATAATATAAAATAAAATAGAATAGCATCTTTTGAGTTGAATTGTGTTACTGGTCTGTGCAGCCCATGGCAGCACCATCAAAATAAAATCAATAGTTCTTATTTTGTTAATTAAACAGGCAAGAGACACACGCTGTCTACATCCCCCTGCCCAGATCACAGTCAACACACTTTTATATGAATCATTTATATAATGGGAATAACAGAATGAAATAGAGCCCGTGCCCTCACTCTTTTCAACCACCTGACCTGGTTGAACCTGTAGGAGGATTTCAGAAAGTTGCTTTTGTGATCCACTTTGGATGTGATCACCATCACCATCACCATCACCATCACCATCACACTTTCAAACTCCCAAACACTTATTTTGGCTGAAGACAGATAACTTCCAGATAATAAAAAATTCAGGGCATGGTGAAGTTGGCAGAATAACATCTTGGTATGAAAGATATACTCTATATCACAAAAACACACACACACACACACACACACACACACACACACACACACACACACACACACACACACACACACACACACTCTCAGACAATTACACGCACACACACACACACACACGCACACACACACACACACACACACACACACACACACACACACACACACACACACACACACACACACACACACACACACACACACACACACACACACACACACACACACACACACACACACACACACACACACACACACGGCTCATCCCTGTCATGCAGACTCAGGATTCAAACCAAGGAATCTTTATTTCATTATTTTGATCATTTTGTGCACCAAAGGGTCGTAGCTTCCACAGTCACTGCAGGGTATAAGTTGAATCCAACTGAGCCAGAAACAGAGATGCATTATAAACCGGAATGAGATGTGCCAGTCAGTTCCACCACAATCAAGAGTGAGAGCCCTTGCTACAGTGTTTTCCCTGTGAAGCTAGAGTTGTATCGGCAAGTCACTCTTCAAATGGAATTTTCAACAACTGTCTTTTCTGTTTAGTACTCTTCATCACTATATTGACAAGTCTCCACTGTTTCTATCTAGCTTCTCTGTATCTCCCACTTTCATACTATTTAATTTTCGCTCTTACGGTCTCTCTCCTCTTCTAAATCGGTATTTTTCCTCTCTCTCTGATGCTCTTTCTTTCTGATTTCCTCTCTGCCTCTCTCTTTCTGCTTCTCTGTTCAGAGGTTCAATTCCAGTCGACTGAGACTCAGGACGGAGGACCACAGATCTTCCTTCAGGGACTCTCCCTCGTGTCTGATTGTCTTCATCCTTTAATGTCCAACACTTCCAGTAAAACAGAACAGACAGAGATAGAGGCTACAGATATAGACTCCCCCCTTTTCCTTCCCCTGTTCCCTCCCTCTCTTCTCTCACTTTGTGTAACTAATGGCTCAATTTTCGCCCTGTGTATCCTCTGCTATCTGGTTCTTACACAAACTTTGGAGAACAGGGATGCCTTCCACTGATAAGGCCGGCATTGAATTATCTCTCGGTTAGATAGCTAGATAGCGATCGGCACGGGCCATGATGTTAATTAGCCCATCGATTGAGGGGGACGCCTGTATGTTAATCAGCTGGTACGCCGCTTGTCCCTCGCCACATTCCACTCCGGATGCCGCTCTCTCTCTGTAGAGCCCCACAATGCCACTTAGTCCTGCAGGACAAACACTCAGCGGGGACAGGACGAGTCAGGAGAAGACAATGGCATGCCAAGGACACACTGATAAGAGAAGAGATTTTAATCACATACACATGTCACATACATGTCACCCCCTCAAAAAGCAAATCCATATTACCTCTGTGTTGTGATAATTGCGTTGTTTGCTCTATAACCTGTTAGTTCATATGCCTTGCGGCCCTGATATATAGGCCTAAAGGCCGAGACAATAAAAATACACAGTTGCGGAATAAATTCGATCACACCTTTGTTTTATGACAAAATCAGATTGCAAACTCTGTCCAGTGATGTCCACAAATATTGCATTTATTGCATTTAACAAACAGTTACATGAACTCCAGCATGGTCAAGCAAGTTAATGTTTTCGACATTTACGAATCACGAAACAAATATTAACCACAGAGAGTTACCGCAAGTCACACAGAAAACAGGAGCTGCCTCAACTATTCCAGTAAATTCAACATTTCAAAATCATCAAATCACCTCTACTTAGTCTAATACAGTGACAGCTAAAATATACCAAAAACAATTTAGTCCAACCAATGTAAGCTAAATATGATATCGCTGTCTATGGGTCTGATTTCTGTGTGGGTGCATGTGAGGGTCTGTGTGTGCGTGCGCGATCGTGCAATTAGAAAAACATGTTCACCTCACCTCACCCATGATCGTCCTCTCTTTCATTTTGAGGAAACACTCTATGACTGTCATGCAGTACATGCTTTATTTTCTGTTGTCATAGGCTACCTGGCTTAAATACTTGCTCGCTAGCCTAGCTTCCATTCATGGGCAATGTTAGCTAGTTAACATTAGCCTTCTACATATATAGCTACATATTGAACTTCTATCCTCTCAGGTCAGGGGCACAACAGCGGATGGATCAGAATCACCGTTATAATCATTGGCCAGTACGGAGAATTAGGTAAAACCACAAGTCTATATCCATCTCCATCCACGGCTCATTTAGAAAGGGACAGTCTTAACTAGCCAGCCACCCGGAGGACAACAACAAAATGAGATGCAGCAATTCAACTTTTTCTGTCAATGACGTATCCTCTCAATCCGATTTGATGGGAGTGAGGCCAAAATCCAAGCTGGGTTCCCTTGACACTTTGTTTTGGTGCTCCATGACCATTCACAGTTGAGCTCGCTCAGTTTAGCTCAATGCTGATTGGCATTTTTTTTTTAAATAATTAAAAAATGGTCAAGGGAGGCCAGATGCTTGCTGGCTTCCCTTGCCTTCAATGCTATGGGCGGCAACAGTGTCATACTAATTTGGACCAGACAGCATCAGATAGATGGCCTACCTGTAAAGAGACAGAGGGGGCGCTGTTTCACTCGCTCGGATGCTTTCTCCTGTGAGATACATTCAGACTCTTGCGAATGAAATGTCTTAATTTGGTAATTTTTTTGGGGGGGGGAAGCCTGGGTTCCCTTGGCATCCATGAATACATGCCACCCCTGTGTATTCTATAAGGATACAAATAAACAACATAGTAACTATCTGTTAGACTCAACAAATACACACACAGGCATGTGCCCACGTACGTACGCATCTGCCTCCTTGGGTAGTTTGTCTTGCTGTCTGTTGTCTAAAGATAACAGAATGCTTAAATGAGCTGTGTTAACCTGATTATATACTGCAGGACTCTGGGGAGAGTGTTTGTTGCTGCCTAATTTAGACTACTGGCAAACAGCATCAATTAAGTTATCTTATTCCATCACTACAGAATCCTGTGTGTTCGATAACAGAGATGCCGCACATGCTGTAGAATAACCAGCGCTAATGATCAGTCAGTTGTGTTGGGGGGGGGGACGACAAATGGTACCATTTTATGAAATATGACAAAATATTCTATCAAAATGATCCATGGGACAGAGGTGCTTGGTGGTGGGATGTGAAGGGGGGCGTGGGGTTGCGTACAGTGATAGGAACGAGGAGAGGGTGCATGTGGAGCCATCCGTTACCTTCCCTTCTTGCAGACCTGAAGGTTAGAGCAGGGAGAATTGCAGACATGCTGTTCAGACATCACAATGCTCACCCCAAGGTCCCTACACATCCCCCATCCTCCCCTCTCCTCCAACTCCCCTCCCCCTCCCCCCGCCCTCTGTAGCTCGGCCTGACCACCCTGATCATGAAATACATGACACACCCGTTGTGACATATCGCAGGGTGGCGTGCCACCTGGCCCTATGGCTCTCGTGGAACTCTGGGATACCGATTGAATTTATCTGCCCCACATCACCACATAACATCACCCCACCCCTTCCCCCAGACTGTCACCTTACCCTCATGCTCAAAACTCCCCTAGCCTTTTCACATTATAATGTAGAGATTGTTATTTTAAAATGTTTTGGTCTCTATGTAATTTTTCATCATTTATGGAACTTGGCAAGTTGGTGAGAATGAGACCAGAGAGTTTGTTCTCACTTTCCTGTCTGGATGGAAAAAATACTAAAATCGACTTACACAAGTAAATTATTAAACCGTGGGACAGAAGCATAACTCTAAATGAATCCTTCCCTATAAGACTGGGAACGAAGATCAGGGTTCTTGTTGAGACATATGGAGTCATGAACAACAACTATTACCAATAACAACTATTTACACAAGACTCATTGATACCCCCTTGTATATTTTGAAGATACCCCCTTGTATATCTTTAGCTAGCCTACCGGTGGGCAAGCTAGGTCGAGTTAATCAATCAATTAAATGTATTTATAAAGCCCTTTGTACATCAGCTGATGTCACAAAGTACTATAAAAAACCCAGCCTAAAACCCAAAACTGCAAGCAATGCAGATGTAGAAGCACGGTGGCTAGGAAAGACTCCCTAGAAAGGCAGGAACCTAGAAAGAAACCTAGAGAGGAACCAGGCTCTGAGGGGTGGCCTGTCCTCTTCTGGCTGTGCCGGGTAGAGATTATAACAGTACATGTCCAAGATGTTCTAACGTTCATAGATGACCAGCAGGGTCAAATAATGATAATCGCATGGGTTGTACAGGATGCAACAGATGGTGCAACAGGTCAGGGTTCCATAGCCACAAGCGGAACAGTTGAAACCAGAGCGGCAGCAAGACCAGGTGGACTGGGGACAGCAAGGCCAGGTAGTCCTGAGGAATGGTCCCAGGGCTTAGGTTCTGCGGGAGGGAGAGAAAGAGAATTAGAGGGATCATACTTAAATTCACACAGGACACCTGATAAGACATGAGAATTACACCAGATAACAGACTGACCCTAGCCCCCTGACACATAAACTATTGCAGAATATATACTGGAGGCTGAGACAGGAGGGGTTGGGAGACACTGTGGCCCCGTCCAACTATACCCCCGGACAGGGCCAACCAGGCAGAATATGACCCCACCCACTTTTCCAAAGCACAGCCCCCACACCACTAGAGGGATATCCGCAAACTACCAACTTACTACCCTGAGACAAGGCTGAGTATAGTCCAAGAAGATCTCCCCCATGGCACAAACCCAAAGGGGCACCGAACCCGGACAGGAAGATCACATCAGTGATTCAACATACTCAAGTGATGCTTGGGACTGCATGGAAGAGCACTAGTAAGCCAGTGACTCAGCACCCTTAATAGGGTCAGAGGCAGAGAATCTCAGTGGAGAGAGGAGAACCGGCCAGGCGGAGATAGCAAGGGCGGTTCATCGCTCCAGTGCCTTTCCATTCACCTTCGCACCCCTAGGCCAGACTACTCTCAATCATAGAACCTACTGAAAAGACGAGTCTTCAATAAAGACTTATAGGTTGAAATCGAGTCTGTCTGGATAGGCAGACCATTTCATACAAATGTAGCTCTATAGGAGAAAGCCCTGCCTCCAGCTGTTTACTTAGAAATTATAGGGACAATAAGGAGGCCTGCGTCTTGCGACCATAGCGTACGTGTAGGTACAGTGGGGAGAATAATTATTTGATACACTGCTGATTTTGCAGGTTTTCCTACTTACAAAGCATGTAGAGGTCTGTCATTATTATCATAGGTACACTTCAACTGTAAGAGACGGAATCCAGAAAATCACATTGTATGATTTTTAAGTAATTTTTAAGTAATTCATTTGCATTTTATTGCATGACATAAGTATTTGATACACCTACCAATCAGTAAGAATTCCAGCTCTCACAGACCTGTTTTTCTTTAAGAAGCCCTCCTGTTCTCCACTCATTACCTGTATTAACTGCACCTGTTTGAACTCGTTACCTGTATAAAAGACATCTGTCCACACACTCAATCAAACAGACTCCAACCTCTCCACAATGGCCAAAACCAGAGAACTGTGTAAGGACATCAGGGATAAAATTGTAGACCTGCACCAGGCTGGGATGGGCTACAGGACAATAGGCAAACAGCTTGGTGAGAAGGCAACAACTGTTGGCGCAATTATTAGAAAATGGAAGAAGTTCAAGATGACGGTCAATCACCCTCTGTCTGGGGCTCCATGCAAGATCTCACCTCGTGGGGCATCAATGATCATGAGGAAGGTGAGGGATCAGCCCAGAACTACACGGCAGGACCTGGTCAATGACCTGAAGAGAGCTGGGACCACAGTCTCAAAGAAAGCCATTAGTAACACACTACGCCGTCATGGATTAAAATCCTGCAGCGCACACAAGGTCCCCCTGCTCAAGCCAGCGCATGTCCAGGCCCGTCTGAGGTTTGCCAATGACCATCTGGATGATCCAGAGGAGGAATAGGAGAAGGTCATGTGGTCTGATGAGACAAAAATAGAGCTTTTTGGTCTATACTCCACTCGCCGTGTTTGGAGGTAGAAGAAGGATGAGTACAAACCCAAGAACACCATCCCAACCGTGAAGCATGGAGGTGGAAACATCATTCTTTGGGGATGCTTTTCTGCAAAGGGGACAGGATGACTGCACCGTATTGAGGGGAGGATGGATGGGGCCATGATTCGCAAGATCATGGCCAACAACCTCCTTCCCTCAGTAAGAGCATTGAAGATGGGTCGTGGCTGGGTCTTCCAGCATGACAACGACCCGAAACACACAGCCAGGGCAACTAAGGAGTGGCTCCGTAAGAAGCATCTCAAGGTCCTGGAGTTGCCTAGCCAGTCTCCAGACCTGAACCAAATAGAACATCTTTGGAGGGAGCTGAAAGTCCATATTGCCCAGCGACAGCCCCGAAACCTGAAGGATCTGAAGAAGGTCTGTATGGAGGAGTGGGCCAATATCCCTGCTGCAGTGTGTGCAAACCTGGTCAAGAACTACAGGAAACATATGATCTCTGCAATTGCAAACAAAGGTTTATTTTTATTACCTTTATTTTACTAGGCAAGTCAGTTAAGAACAACTTTGTATTTTCAATGACGGCCTAGGAACAGTGGGTTAACTGCCTGTTCAGGGGCAGAACGACAGATTTGTACCAAGTCTGCTTAGGGATTTGAACTTGCAACCTTTCGGTTACTAGTCCAACGCTCTAACCACTAGGCTACCCTGCCACCCCTGTATCAAATATTAAGTTCTGCTTTTCTGATGTATCAAATACTTATGTCATGCAATAAAATGCAAATTAATTACTTAAAAATCATACAATGTGATTTTCTGGATTTTTGTTTTAGATTCCGTCTCTCACAGTTGAAGTGTACCTATGATAAAAATGACAGACCTCTACATTCTTTGTAAGTAGGAAAACCTGCAAAGTCGGCAGTGTATCAAATACTTGTTCTCCCCACTGTATGTACGGCAGGACCAAATCGGAGAGATAGGTAGGAGCAAGCCCATGCAATGCTTTGTAGGTTAGCAGTAAAACCTGGAAATCAGCCCAAGCCTTAACAGGAAGCCAGTGTGTAGCATTAGAGTAAGATGGTTCAACTTTTTGGTTCTTGTCAAAATTCTACCACCGGTGTTTAGCACTAACTGAAGTTTACTTAGTGCTTTATCCAGGTATCCGGAGAGTAGAGCATTGCATTAGTCTAATCTAGAAGTGACAAAAGCATGGATTTGCTTTTCTGCATCATTTTTGGACAAAAGGTTTCTGATTTCTGCTATGTTACAAAGATGGAAAAAAGCTGTCCTTCAAATATTCTTGATATGTTCATCAAAAAACAGATCAGGTACCAGAGTAACGCCGAGGTCCTTCACAGTTTTATTTGAGACGACTGTACAACCATCAAGATTAATTGTCAGATCCAACAGAAGATCTCTTTGTTTCTTGGGACCTTGAACTAGCATCTCTGTTTCTCAATGTAAAAACATTTGCCGCCATCCACTTCCTTATGTCTGAAACACAGGCTTTCAGGGAGGGCAATTTTGGGGCTTCACCGTGTTTCATCGAAATGTACAGCAGTGAAAGTTAACATTATGTTTCTGAATGTTATCACCAATAGGTCAAATATATAGTGAAAACATTAGTGGTCCTAAAACGGAACCTTGAGGAAAACCAAAATGTGTCAGAGGACAAACCATCCACAGCAACAAACTTATATTTTTCCAACATATAAGATCTAAACCAGGTCAGAACTTGTCCGTGTAGATCAATTAGGGTTTCCAATCTCTCCAAAAGTATGTGGTGATCGATGGTGTCAAAAGCAGCACTAAGGTCTTTGAGCACGAGGACAGATGCAGAGCTTTGGTCTAACGCTTAAAAGATAATTTACCACTTTCATGAGTGCAGTCTCAGTGCTATGATTGGGTCTAAAACTAGACTGAAGCATTTTGTATACATTGTTTGTCTTCAGGAAGGCAGTGAGTTGCAGCGCAGCAGCTTTTTCAATTTTTTTTGAGAGGAATGGGAGATTTGATATAGGCCCCCCCCCCCTTTTCTGGGTCAAGGTTTGGTCTTCAAGAGAGGCTATTTACTGCCCCTTTTAGTGAGTTATGTACACATCCAGTGGATAGGGAGCCATTTCTTATGTTCAACATAGGAGGACCAAGCACAGGAAATAGCTCTTTCAGTAGTTTAGTTGGAATAGGGTCCAGTATGCAGCTTGAAGGTTTAGAGGCCATGAGTATTGTCATGAATGTGTCATTGTTCCTAGGTCCTGGCAGTGTTGTGCAGACTCAGGACAACTGAGCTTTGGAGAAATACGCAGATTCAAAGAGGAGTCCGTGATTTGCTTTCTAATGATCATGATCTTTTCGTCAAAGAAGTTCATGAATTCATCACTGTTGAAGTGAAAGCCATCCTCTCTTGGGGAATGCTGCTATTTGGTTAGCTTTGCGGCAGTATCAAAAATGCATTTTGGATTGTTCTTATTCTCCTCAATTAAGTTGGAAAAATAGGATGATCGAGCAGCAGTGAGGGCTCTTTGATATTGCACGGTTCTGTCTTTCCAAGCCAGTCGGAAGACTTCCAGTTTGGTGGAGCGCCATTTCCTTTCCAATTTTCTGGGAGCTTGCTTCAGGCCTCAAGTATTTTCTGTATACCAGGGAGCTAGTTTCTTGTGACAAATGTTTTTTGTTTATAGGGTTGCGACTGCATCTAGGGTATTTAATTCCTCAATCAGGTGGTTAACGAATTTTTGTACTCAGACATCATTGAGTAGGTGGAGGGAGTCTGGAAGGGCATCTAGGAATATTTGGGTTGTCTGAGAATTTATAGCATGGCTTTTGATGATTCTTGGTTGGGGTCTAAGCAGACTATTTGTTACGATTGCAAACTTAATAAAATGGGGGTCTGATTGTCCAGGATAATGAGGAAAACCATTAAGATCCACAATTATCTGCCATGACTACAAGGCTCGATAGGAATTCAGGGAACTCAGTGAGGAACGCTGTATAAGGCCCAGGAGGTCTGTAAACAGTAGCTATAAAAATGTATTGAGTAGCCTGCATAGATTTCATGACTAGAAGCTCAAAATACGAAAACGCAGCCATTTTTTTTGTTAATTGAAATTTGCCATCGTAAATATTAGCAACACCTCCACCTTTGCGGGATGCACAGAGGATATGGTCACTAGTGTAACCAGGAGGTGAATCCATATTTAACACAGTAAATTCATCAGGCTTAAACCATGTTTCAGTCAGGCCAATCACATCAAGATTATGATCAGTGATTAGGTAATTGACTAAAACTGCCTTGAAAGTGAGGGATCTAACATTAAGTAGCCCTATTTTGAGATGTGAAATATCACAATCTCTTTCAATAATGACAGGAATGGAGGATATCTTTATTCCAGTGAGAATGCTAAAGCGAACACCGCCATGTGTGGTTTGCCCAACCTAGTTCGAAGCACAGACCCAATGGGGATAGCTGAGCTGACTACACTGACTATGCTAGTGGCAGACTCCACTAAGCTGGCAGGCTGGCTGACAGCTTGCTGCCTGGCCTGCACCCTATTTCATTGTGGAGCTAGAGGAGTTAGAGCCCTGTCTATGTTGATAGATAAGATGAAAGCAGCTCGAATGGAGTCCGTCACTCCTCAGCAGGCCAGTCTTGGACCTGTTTGTGGATGAGTCCCAGAAAGGAGGAGGGGTTTTCTGGAGGAGGAGGGGCAGAAAACTGTTTTCAACCAGTGATTGAGTTGTGAGACTCTGCTGTACAGCTCATCACTCCCCCTAACTGGGAGGGGGCCAGAGACAATTACTTGATGCCGACACATCTTTCTAGCTAATTTATACGCTGAAGCTATGTTGTGCTTGGTGACCTCTGACTGTTTCATCTGAACATTGTTGGTGCAGACGTGGATAACAATATACCTATGCTCTCTACAATCGCCAGGTTTAGCCTTAGCCAGCACCCTCTTCGGATTAGCCTTTACGTTGGTAGCTCTGCCTCCTGGTAAACAGTGTATGATCGCTGGATGATTCTTCTAATTACAGCGACTGCAATTAGATGGCACAACGTTAATGTTGCTACTTAGCGTTGGCTGGTGGACGTCCTGTAGAACCATGTTCAGATAATGCTTCCGGGGTGAAAAAGTTGAATGAAAGAAGTCGAGCGTGGAAGAAGAACAAAAACGTCAAACGTTGGTAAATGTGTAAAATAAAGCAAAGTACCAACAAAGTACCAACAAACCGCACAGCAGCACGGAGACAAGTCCGGAAGTAGTGACGGGACCAAGGTAGGCTGAACGTCCCTGAGAAGGCTGGCCATACCATATTGCTTATGCCTGTCCCAAACAGGCAGTGAGAGGACAACATAAGGAGGCTGTCTCCACGTCAGTTTTCCAGAGATAGGGAATAGGAGAAGCATGTGGTGGAGTAGCCTCAGACATATCTAAGCAGCTCCATTAAAAAGAGATTATTTCATCATGGTATTCTTCCTAGTCCTAGGACTTACTGTGGCATGTTCCTGAGCAGCACTGATATCATTAATGTATTCAACCCTCCCAGCTGGAGACTGTAATGATGTGGTTATAATGTGGAACACTGATAGAGAACATACAGTCAGATTTCTGCACCCATTAATTGGCTTGTCCGTCGACAACCTTTCACATGACATTACTGACACTGTGTTTTGGAAGTTTTTCTAGTTAGTGAAGACTTTAATGGTGGTCCATGTCTGGGAGGTTAAACACTATCAGTTCCATGGACTGCAAATGCACACACACACACACACCCACGCACGCACGCACACACACACATACGCGCACGCACCCACCCAGGCACGCACGCACACACCCACCCACGCACGCACGCACGCATGCACGCACACACACACACACAAACACAAATACACAGCGGCTGTAAGAAAGCCGGGTCGTGGTCCTAAAATGGGAGTATGAAAGGAAATGTCTGATGTGCTATTAGCCTTCCCTTTGAGACTCAGAACTGAGTTAATAGGGATGTATTTAAATCACTTTAGGAGGGGGGTAGATTGATATTCTGTTCAGAGTAACACAATCGACCCCCTTCCTTCCTTCCCTCCCTCTCTCCATCACCCGTATCAGCAGTCTCTCACTCTATCCCTTCAAGTACTTATTTCCTTTCGTTCTATCCCCTTTTCTCTCTTAATTCCACCATCCTTGTGTTCTGTCATCAAGTCCCAACGGGGTCTGCCCAGCTGCTTTAATCACAGAGGCAGCTAGCAGGCGTCCTCCTAATGAGAATGTTTCTGTGTTGACTGTCTGTGTTGGCATGTGTGTATATGTGTGTGTGTGTGTGTGTTGGCATGTGTGTATGTGCGTGCGTGTGCTTTGTGTCTAAATTCCTGGCACCCCCACTTTCTTACACCTCTCTTCACAGTTTTTACATCATGTAATGCCACAAGGACAGTGAAAGGCATCCTGTTTTTCAAGCAAACAGGGTGATCGACAGTGCATTCTGCTCTCTCCCTCCCTTTTGAATCCCCCCCAGCTCGGTTTTCTCCCGTCTCACTTTATGGTAAAATAAAAAGCTCCCTTCTCTGTTTTTCAAAAGGAACTTACATTTCTGATGTAATTTCTATGAATATTTGGTAATGTCAGTGTCTTTGAACCGTTTTGATTCCAAACTGTTTGACTTGTCGCTGCTTCTGCTTTACCTGTAAAAGCAGGTGTCCACCTCTCATCAGCTGGTTTCTATAAAAAGCTACTGTACCATGTTCTAATTCTTTAAAGACTGTTTCTGATTCACAGACAGACTGGCCTTCTATTTAGGTGAGGCTGTGTTTAGTTCAGGGATATTTTAAAAACACAACGTAATGACTTGTGCGCAACTTTTAAAAGTTCATTTCAATGCCAAACATCATTTGAATTCACCCCCCCCGCGACCATCGTTTGACCCCCAAAGAGTCCCCAAGTGAAATGCTATCAAGTATGCAAAATATGCAATTAAATAACAAACGAGTTGTTTTTTAATAGAAAATGAGAGTACAGAGAAAAACATGACGACCCTCCACCTGGGTCTGTGACACCTGGCCACCTGTGCGAAACACACTTTATTTGACTTCATGAGCTGAATATGTTAAAAAAAGGTGGCAGTAGAGTCTCTACCGTTTACACACACACACACACACACACACACACACACACACACACACACACACACACACACACACACACACACACACACACACACACACACACACACACACACACACACACACACACACACACACAAACACACACTGCATACATGCCCTGAAACGCACACATGCACGTGTGATTTGGTACACATTTACATTGAAAACATTTGAACATTCACAAACACACACTGCATATGCTTGGGAGCGTAGAGAGAGCTGCCAGCGCACACACCTGAAACAATGGTTTTCTGACGTCCCAACAGCTGAAACAATTGGTTTTCTGTTGCATTATGGGTCCCAACAGCTACCAGATTGCCAGTGGATGTGGGCTGATTTATTATGGGTACAGATGAAACATTTACATTGAAAACATTTGAAGCATTAAAACCCCAAACACAAACAATTTACACTTGCATTATGGTGTCACATAGCATTTGCTTGATGCTGATGGTGTCCCAACAGGAAACAATGGTTTTCTGTTGCATTATGGTATCCCAACAGCTGAAACAGTGGTTTTCTATTGCATTATGGTCGTCCCAGCAGCTGAAACAGTGGTTTTCTGTTTGCATTAGCCATGAAACAGTGGTTTTCTGTTGCATTATGGTCGTCCCAGCTGAAACAGCTGAAACAATGGTTTTCAGTTGCATTATGGTCGTCCCAGCAGCTGAAACAATGGTTTTCTGTTGCATTATGGTCGTCCCAACAGCTGAAACAATGGTTTTCTGTTGCATTATGGTCGTCCCAACAGCTGAAACAGTGGTTTTCTATTGCATTATGGTCGTCCCAACAGCTGAAACAATGGTTTTCTGTTGCATTATGGTCGTCCCAGCAGATGAAACAGTGGTTTTCTATTGCATTATGGTCGTCCCAGCAGCTGAAACAATGGTTTTCTATTGCATTATGGTCGTTCCAACAGCTGAAACAATGGTTTTCTGTTGCATTATGGTCGTCCCAACAGCTGAAACAATGGTTTTCTATTGCATTATGGTCGTTCCAACAGCTGAAACAGTGGTTTTCTATTGCATTATGGTCGTGCATGAAACATGGTTTTCTGTTGCATTATGGTCGTCCCAGCAGATGAAACAGTGGTTTTCTATTGCATTATGGTCGTCCCAACAGCAGTGGTTTTTATTGCATTATGGTCGTCCCAGCAGATGAAACAGTGGTTTTTCTATTGCATTATGGTCGTGAAACAGTGGTTTTCTGGTTTTCTATTGCATTATGGTCGTCCCAGCAGCTGAAACAATGGTTTTCTATTGCATTATGGTCGTCCCAGCAGATGAAACAGTGGTTTTCTATTGCATTATGGTCGTCCCAACAGCTGAAACAGTGGTTTTCTATTGCATTATGGTCGTCCCAACAGCTGAAACAATGGTTTTCTGTTGCATTATGGTCGTCCCAACAGCTGAAACAGTGGTTTTCTGTTGCATTATGGTCGTCCCAGCAGATGAAACAGTGGTTTTCTATTGCATTATGGTCGTCCCAGCAGATGAAACAGTGGTTTTCTATTGCATTATGGTCGTCCCAGCAGATGAAACAGTGGTTTTCTATTGCATTATGGTCGTCCCAGCAGATGAAACAGTGGTTTTCTGTTGCATTATGGTCGTCCCAGCAGATGAAACAGTGGTTTTCTATTGCATTATGGTCGTCCCAGCAGATGAAACAGTGGTTTTCTGTTGCATTATGGTCGTCCCAGCAGATGAAACAGTGGTTTTCTATTGCATTATGGTCGTCCCAGCAGATGAAACAGTGGTTTTCTATTGCATTATGGTCGTCCCAGCAGATGAAACAGTGGTTTTCTATTGCATTATGGTCGTCCCAGCAGATGAAACAGTGGTTTTCTATTGCATTATGGTCGTCCCAGCAGATGAAACAGTGGTTTTCTATTGCATTATGGTCGTCCCAGCAGCTGAAACAGTGGTTTTCTATTGCATTATGAAACAGTGGGTGCATTATGGTCGTCCCAGCAGTCAATGGTTTTCCATTAGTCCCAGCAGATGAAACAGTGGTTTTCTATTGCATTATGGTCGTCCCAGCAGATGAAACAGTGGTTTTCTATTGCATTATGGTCGTCCCAGCAGATGAAACAGTGGTTTTCTATTGCATTATGGTCGTCCAGCAGATGAAACAGTGGTTTTCTATTGCATTAACAGATGAAACAGTGGTTTTCTGTTGCATTATGGTCGTCCCAACAGATGAAACAGTGGTTTTCTATTGCATTATGGTCGTCCCAGCAGCTGAAACAGTGGTTTTCTGTTTATGGTCGTCCCAGCAGATGAAACAGTGGTTTTCTATTGCATTATGGTCGTCCCAGCAGATGAAACAGTGGTTTTCTGTTGCATTATGGTCGTCCCAGCATGAAACAGTGGTTTTCTTTGCATTATGGTCGTCCCAGCAGATGAAACAGTGGTTTTCTATTGCATTATGGTCGTCCCAGCAGATGAAACAGTGGTTTTCTGTTGCATTATGGTCGTCCCAGCAGCTGAAACAGTGGTTTTCAGTGTTGCACTATGGTCGTCCCAGCATGAAACAGTGGTGTTGCATTATGGTCATCCCAGCACGAAACAGTGGTTTTCTTTGCATTATGGTCGTCCCAGCAGATGAAACAGTGGTTTTCTATTGCTGTCCCAGCAGTGAAACAGTCATGGTCGTCCCAGCACTGAAACAGTGGTTTTCAGTTGCATTAATATACATGTTTGAGTCAGGAATATACATGTTTGAGTCCAATTAGACATATTTATTTAAATAAAGATATTTAATTTAGAGACATACATTGGGAGATACAATGTATATAATTAATTAATAGAAAGCATATGATAGAATTGTATAATTAAGTAAGACATTATATTTGTAGTGAAGAGAAACAATCAGAATCTCCCATAAAACATTTTGTCTCGGTCATCATGAAGTCAGATAATGTCCTCAGCGACACAATGCATGTGTGTGTTTGTGTGTTCATATACACGCAAGCCAGAGACCAGCGAGCATGGGTCTGTGTCTGTGCAGTATTGACAGAAGCTCTTCTCCCAGCAGTGGAGATGTCAGTGCTTAAACTAATCATTTGGTTTGAGCCATGTCTCAGTCTGGGGAAGTCAGTTACTCTGGCTTTACAGCACTGCGTTGGTTCACTGGTAATTAGCCGTCTGCTCCTCCTGCCACCTCTCTCTTACTTACTGGGGAAGGAAAGGAAAGGTTGTCACGTAACAGGTCATTGACCAGGATTAAAGGGGCCTGATGGGACTGTGTCTCATCGTGTCTATCTCTCTCCATCTCTCTCTTTCACCCCTCTCTCTCTTTCTCTTTCACGCCCACTCTCTCGCCGTAACACCCCTCCCCCTCTCTCTCTCCCCTCTCTCTCTCTCTCTCTCTCTCTCTCTCTCTCTCTCTCTCTTTCACCCCCCCTCTCTACTTTGCCCCTCCCTTTATATCTTTCACCCCAGTGGTTCCTCCTCTCTCTTTCACCCCTCATTCTCTCTCATTCTATCTCTTTCACCCCTCATTTCTCTCATTATAATTATCTTTCACCCTCTCTAATTCTCTTTCATTTCTATGAAGAGAAACAATCTCTCCCTCCCTCTCTCTCTTTCACCCCTCCCTCTCTCTCTCCCCTCCCTCTCTCTCTCTTTCACCCCTCCCTCTCTCTCTCCCCTCCTCTCTCTCAGTTTCAGTGCCCTCCCTCTCTCTCTTTCAGCCATGTCCTCTATCAGCTCTCTTTCACCCTCTTGGTTCACTTCAACTCTGCTCTCTTTCACCCCCTCTCCTCTCTCTCTCCCAGGATTAAAGGGGCCCCTCTCTCTCTCTCTCTCCTCTCTCTCTTTCACCCCCTCTCTCTATCTCTCTTTCACCCTTCCCTCTCTCTCCTCTCTCTCTTTCCCTCCCTCTCTCTCCTCTCTCTCTCTTTCACCCCTCCCTCTCTCTCTCTTTTCTCTCTCTCTCTTTCTCTCTTCTCTTTCTCCCTCCCTCTCTCTTTCTCCCTCCTCTCTTTCACCCCTCCCTCTCTCTCTTTCACCCTCTCTCTTCTCTTTCACCTCTCCCTCTTTCTCCCTCCCTCTCTCTCTTTCACCCCCCTCTCTCTCTCCTCTCCCTCTCTCTTTCTCTTTCACCTCTCCCTCTCTCTTTCTCTTTCACCCTCCTCTCTCTCCTCTCCCTCTCTCTTTCTCTTTCACCTCTCTCTCTCTCTTTCTCTTTCACCTCCCTCTCTCTTTCTCTCACCCCTCTCTCCCCTCTCTCTCTCTTTCACCTCTCCCCCTCTCTTTCTCTTTCACCTCTCCCTCTCTCTTTCTTTCACCTCTCCCTCTCTCTTTCTCTTTCACCTCTCTCTCCTCTCCCCTCCCCTCTCTCACCCTCTCCCTCCCTCCCTCCCTCTCTCCTCCCTCCTCCCTCCCTCCCTCCCTCTCCCTCCCTCCCTCTCCTCTCCCTCCCCTCTCTCTCTCCCCTCCCCCTCTCCCCCTCTCTCCTTCTCTCGCTCTCTCTCCTCTCTCTCTCTCTTTCACCCCTCCTCTCTCTCTCTCTTTCACCCTCTCTCTCTCTCTCTCTCTCTCTCTCTCTCTCTCTCTCTCTTCTCTCTCTCTCTCTCTCTCTCTCTCTCTCTCTCTCTCTCTTTCCTTCTCTCTCTCTCTCCTTTCTCTCTCTCTCTTTCACCCCCTCTCTCTCTCTCCTTCCTCTCTCTCTCTCTCTTTCACCCTCTCTCTCCTTCCCCTCTCTCTCTCTCTTTCACCCTCTCTCTCTCCTTTCTCTCTCTCTCTCTCTCTCTCACCCTCTCTCTCTCTTTCACCCTTTCCCTCTCTCTCTCTCTCGCTCTCTTTCACCTTCTCTCTCTCTCTCTCTCTCAAACAAACAATCAATGAAAAATCCGTCATTGACAGATGATCAACAAATTATCCACAAACTAGCGGTTACATATACGAAGTCACCGTACTCCACAAAAAGGGGGCAATTGATTCTTTGCACTCTCTACAGAGCAGTAATTATTTTGCTAAAAGTCTTATTCTATTCTACTGAAGCCATTTACTTTATGTTTGCATCTTATCTTGTTCGCATCTTATTGTTGTTGCATTGTTGAGAAGGAACTTAGAAGTACGCATTTCATTACACGGTGTATATTATTTGTATCTTTTACGTACGACTAATAAAACTTGAAACTAATTTCCACAGCTACTTTGTTCAAGTGAGAGCGGATAATGTCATTTGATAACTTGAGTGAGTGCGCTTTGAGGAAGTTTTCCCATTATTTCATGCTCACTCGGGGGGAAAATACCCTGTAGTGTCTCCTCTCGTCCCTCCCTCTGCTGCGTGTCTGTCTGTCAGAGGGAACGAGTGCATTATGGTTCCTCCGCTAGCACTCTAGTCACACCTGGACCTGTCAATGCTGCTGCCGTCACTCTAGTCACACCTGGACCTGTCACCACAGATGGCTGTGTGTCTGTAGCTGTCGCTGAGCAGGAGGCCCATCTATATCCATAGCACACCACCACTTCTGTCTCCTCTATCCTAGCCACAGGCCCTAACAGCTGCTAAAGTACAGCAGCTTGGGGTGGATGGGTTTAGATGAAGGACCTTTGTTTAAGGTTACCTGATGAGCTGGATGCAGGTAAAGTTATGTTTCAAAATAGCTTGTGTCTAGACTTGGACTTTTTACAAAAGGTCATCAAATGAGAGGCCTTACTTGACCTACTCTGAGCTGAGAAAAGCTGGCCTGTTAAACCAATAAAAAAACAAATATGAACCTCTTCTTTGGTTTCACCAGAGGAGAACTAACCGTCCCCATTCTGTCACTATAAGTGACGAAGAGAAAGAGAGAGGGAAAGAGAATAAAGATTGAAAAAGAGAAGAAAAAAAACACCTTCTCCGGGTGATAAACATGCATCCCGCCTCCCTCATTCCCTCTCTTTCTCCCTTCCTTTCAACCCCCCAAAAAAGGAAAACATCTTAGCCTTCCCTGGAGAGCGTCCTGTTTGTTAGCGAGTGAAACCTGGAGACAGTGACTGAAGTTTGGTAGCAGCCCATTGCAGCCCCAGCGCTGGGCCCTTTCTCATTTAGCCTAGATCCAGGGTAGTGAGTTAATACCATGCGTTCCACTCCACTGTGTTGCTGACTGTGTGGATGAATGAGGCCGGTAGCTTTTAATTTGTTTCCCGACTTCTATTGCTGTGAGCGTATAGCTTCAACATTCTCTGGGTTAAAATCATTTGAAATCTCAACGATACATTATTCATGTCTTTATATTGTGACTCCTCCTTGGTGTGTCATAAAAGACAATGATCTGGTGCTCCGTTGAGCAGTCCAATGAATCCGGCGTCTCTTTCCACTTTCTATTTGTTTGCTTGGTTATAGATGTACTGGCCCACCTGTGGATGAGTTTCATTTTCCATTGTTGGCAAATGACAATGGTTGATTCCCTATTTGAGGAAGAAAGCCAGATACTTATTAACCTCGACACCAGAGGCTGACTGATACTGATATGCCAGAGCCTTTGGTAAACACCTGTTTTGTCATTTCAAATATGCTCCGTATTTCCCTTTTGATTGGGACTAAGAAAAGTGAAATAAACAGAACGAAAACAGACTATTCATATTTGTTTATTGAGAGGCAGGCGTGTGAGAGAATTTCTATTACTGCTGGCTCCCAATGTGTTTGATTACATTTGTTAAAAGCATCACGATACAGTTTGGAGGGAAAGTTAAACTGTGATTACCTTGGGTCTGCCTGAATGCTTCTGAAAGGAACGTGGACAGATTCCATTGGTTCTTATTTACCTCCAACAATGACATGCTTAAATATTCTTTAAACATCAATCAATCAATCACATTTATTTATCAAGCCCTTTTTAAACCCAGCCTAAAACCCCAAACAGCAAGCAATGTAGGTGTAGAAGCAAGGTGGTTAGGAAAAACTCCCTAGAATGGCAGGAACCTAGGAAGAAACCTAGAGAAGAACCAGGGTCTGAGGGGTGGCCAGTCCTCTTCTGGCTGTGCCGGGTGGAGATTATAACAGAACATGGCCAAGATGTTCAAACGTTCATAGATGACCAGCAGGGTCAAATAATAATAATCACAGTGGTTGTAGAGGGTGCAACTGGTCAGCACCTCAGGAGTAAATAACAGTTGGCTTTTCATAGCCAATCATTCAGAGTTAGAGACAGCAGGTCCGGTAGAGAGAGAGAGACGAAAACAGCAGGTCCGAGACAAGGTAGCACGTCTGGTGAACAGGTCAGTGTTATGCCTCAGTAGCATTGCTACATCAGATATGAGATGGCCTTCTCCCTGCCCCTAAGGGGGGGTATTGTACAGGATAAACGGGAAGTTAATTGGGAAACCTTTGCCAGGATTATTGTCCACGAGTGAACACTCTTAAGAGCGATATATTAAGTTGCCTGGGTGTCCTTGTTCATCTGTGAGGAAGTGTGTGTGTGTGTTCGTGTGTGTGTGTGCGCGTGTGTGCGCGTGTGTGCGCTTGTGTGTGTGTGTGTGTGTGTGTGTGTGTGTGTGTGTGTGTGTGCGTGCGTGCGTGCGTGCGTGTGTGTGTGTGCGTGCGTGTGTGTGTGTGCTTCTTGATCAAAAATCGACGACACATCCCCTCACATGACAAAAGACCAGCAAGGGACTTTAAAAAAAAAATGCAACTGACAAATATTTATTCATGAGAGACAGGGTATTTCTTGACCCCTCTTTGAGGTCAGAGTGAACTATTTCATTACAGTATCTCTTATGCAGCCCTATATTCAGATATTCTGATAGTCATAATACCCTTTAGTGCACAATAAGTTCCCAAGGACAGCAAAACAATGTCTTTCTCTCCCCTGTTGCTTTTCGTTTCTTTTCTTTCCTTTAACGCACCAAGAGATTGGTGTTTTCTCCCTCCCAGTGTTTGTGTCCTTGTCTCAGATCGTGGGGCTTAGTAATCACTTACACACAGTTTACTGGAGGATGACTATGATGTGGCCGGTTGAATGATAAATAGTTCCAAACATCTTTCTAATGCATTCCAATGACCAGCTAAAAGCCTGAGTGCTCAGGGACCTGATTTGATTTCTGTTGCAGATCCCTGAAGTAATCATATGTATAGATGTACTGCATTAGCCCCTAATAAGATCCCAAGCCTTCATGTAGGTGCACAGTCACATTCAATGCAAGTAAATGGTATTGGACCAGCTAGCATATGAAAGTGTGTAAGTTACACAAATGTTAAATTAATTTCATATTTGTTACCCCTCGCTGTTTCGTCCACAACTACACTGAACAAAAATATAAATGCAACATGTAATGTGTTGGTCTCATGTTTCATGAGCTGAAATAAAAGATCCCAGAAATGTTCCATATTAAGCACAAAAAGCTTATTTATCTCAACTTTTGTGCACAAATGTGTTTACATCCTTGTTAGTAGGCATTTCTCCATTGCCAAGATAATCCATTCACTTGACAGGTGTGGCATATCAAGAAGCTGATTAAACAGAATGATCATTACACAGCTGCACCTTGTGCAGGGGACAATAAAAGGCAACTCTAAAATGTGCAGCTTTGTCACACAACACAATGCCACAGGTGTCTCAAGTTTTGAGGGAGTATGCAATTGGCATGCTGACTGCAGGAAGGTCCACCAGCGCTGTTTCCAGAGAGTTGAATGTTCATTTCTCTACCATAAGCCGCATCCAATGTTGTTTTAGAGAATTTGGCAGTACGTCCGTCCAGCGTCACAACGGCTGACCCCGTGTAACCATGCCAGCCCAGGACCTCCACATCCAGCTTCTACACCAGCCACCCGGACAGCTGATGAAACTGTGGGTTTGCACAACTGACAAATCTCTGCACAAATTGTCAGAAACTGTCTCAGGGAAGGTCATCTGCGTGCTCGTCGTCCTCACCAGGAAGACTGCTGTTTAGTGTCTTCACCTTGGTCACTGGCATACTGGAGAAGTGTGCTCTTCACAGATGAATCCTGGTTTCAATTGTACCGAGCAGATGGCAGACAACAGGCGTCATGTGGGGGAGTGTTTGCTGATGTCAAAGTTGTGAACGGAGTGCCCCATGGTGGCGGTGGGGTTAGGGTATGGGCAGGAATAAGCTACAGACAACAAACACAGTTGCGTTTTATCCATGGCAGTTTGAGCGCACAGAAACACCGCAACGAGATCCCGAGCCCGACACCGCGATGAGATCCTGAGGCCCATTGTCGTGCTATTTATCCTCCGCCATCACCCCATGTTTCAGCATGATAATGCATGGCTCCATGTTGCAAGGCTCTGGACACTATTCCTGGAATCTGAAGTATATCTGTGTTCTGCGTTCCCGGTCTTGTGAAAGTTATAGATTAGGGCCTAATGAATTCATGTCAATTGACTGATTTCCTTAAATGAACAGTAACTCAGTAAAATAGTTGAAATTGTTGTATGTTGCCTTTATATCTTTTTTCCGTGTAGATGTATGTCCCTCTTCATTATTCACTGTTACATTATGCACCTCAAAACATCTATATATTGTCCTGTCACGAAGAGTGTATGGTGGAATTTATTTGCAAATTATACTTTATATAAATATTGAAATACATCACACTTATTCTGGCTCAAGGGCTAAAGATATCCTACCTCATGCTACAGAAATATATCATTATGTGCACCAGAACATGAGTTAACACTAGATGC